>NW_020450864.1:221153-240191 GCF_003343035.1 Apteryx rowi
GGGTCACCCCCTCTCACCTCCTTGGGCCGGGTGGTTCAAAGAACGCAAAGCAGAAAGGCGGCAGGAGCTTGCTGCCGCGCTGCTTCCTCCCCCAGCCTTCCTCGCCTCGCCCTTAAGGGCCCCAGGTGGGAAACCTACCCAAGTCCCTTTGCAAGCAAAGGAGGTAACGGAACATGGAAGTCATGTTTATTTTTATATATATATATACACACTTAACCCTTTGCTAAGAAACTTGTGTGAAATACAGTCGCAGCTCTCACCTGGAAGTGGCTATTCCATTGGTCCTCTCAACTTGCTTTGCAGAGTTTTTGTATCTGGGAAAAATACCAGTTCTTGCTGCCTTAGCAGTGATCCTGCTAATTCGCAGTAACCCGAGCACCTGCGCAGCGGGCAGGAAAGCTCTGCGCTCGGCAGGGAGACAGGGTAGCGCCCGCCGCCGGTCAGCTGCGGGGCTTCTCCTCTGCCCCGGCACCGGCCTGGCGGCGAGGAAAGCCGCCCCTCGCGCCGGCGGCGGCGTGAGCTCGGGTAGACCCACGTCGTCTGTCGCAGTCCGAAATCATTCCCCAGGCGGTGGGACAAATAGCAGTAGCACTTCACGAACAGCCGCGCGTTGGGAAGATGGATCTGCAGGCAGATTTAGCCGCCGCGGCAGCGAGCACCGCCGCTGCCAGGGTCCAGAGCGACTCACTGCTGCCACCTTTCGCCTGGCGCGTCCCGTGCTGTCCCGAGCCCTCGGTGCAAGCTGCCCCGTACCCGCGGTCCCGCCGAAAGTTGCTTTGACTCTGCGTTTCGGGAGATGGCCAGAGACTACATTTCCGTTCTTCGTGTTAGTCATACTACGTCCAACGCCAGAAACGCTTATATATATATATATATTTTTTTCCCTGCGTGCTCTGTCTTTTTTTGTATTTTTTGTCTTTTTTTTTGTTGTTGTTTTATTCATATCTAACCTGCCTTTACCTTTGCTCTTTACCTGGGGAAGGATTAAATGCAGAATTCTGTGTGTGCACCTTGACGCTGGCTCCTCTATCAAATATCTCTAGCCTCACAATAAGTACACTTGTTTTAATATGTGTTTCAAAGACACACCATAGAAATAGAAGAGAAAAATGAATATTCAGAGGAGCCTACTTAAGCAATTCAAGAGGCCATAACACCAAGTAGTTAAATAAATCAGTAGTAATTAAAAGTTTCTCTGGCTGAATTTTTTTCTAGTCTAATGAAAAAAGAAAAGTTAAGCCAAGTCCGCCATCTTTGCCCAGACACTAACAGTAGTATCAGACCTTCCCTGCCTGTCTGAGGCAGCTTTGAAGCTAGAAAAAATCTGCTGCTGGAAGTATAAAGATTGCCTCGATAGCAGCTTAGCTCTCTCTCTCTCTTTTTTTTTTTTTTTTTTTTTTAAAGTTAGGCCCCTTTTTTGGGAACTGGATATGTAACTCAGCTCTTATTTCTTATGCAAGTGTTCACATTTTGAGGGTATTGCAGAGTAAGGAGAGACCTACCTTTTCATCAACTGCATCAAGAGGGAGAACTTACATCTGTTCAGTGCAAGAATGAGCATTGGGCTGTGATTCCCAGTCTGATGTAGGCATCTAATTCTGGACTGATAGTAGTGTATCACCTAGTAGATACCTAGAAATACAGTGTTACTGTTACAACTCAAGATGTACTTGATACTAAAATTACTAGGTGTGATAGCATCATGCAATCCACCTGGTGCAGCCTGACCTCTTCTTCAGAGAGCTGAAAGGTTTTACTGTCTGTCAACTAAGGCAGAGGAGACAGAAGAGCAGGCTATGTCCTCCTTTCCTCCTCACTGAAATACAGCCAGCTGATAGAGGTATTTTATGGCTCTGGGAATTGGATGCACCTGGCCTGTCTGTAGGATGGGAAGAGCATGCTGGTGAAGCCTACACCTAAGACCCCTGATTCTCCCCACACTCTGTAAAAGTGTGGGGGGAGCTGCCCAGCTACCTGTATCAATTTAAGAGTACTAGTCTGGAAATTGTTGGAGTAAGAGTTAAATACAGTAGTAATAAATGAAGGTATACAGCAATGAGGAGCCTGTGTGGGGAAGGGAGGGATGGAGGCAGAAGGGTTTGGGGGAACCTGGGAAGTGTCTGGAGATGTCTGCTTTTCTCTCACCAGCTTTTCTCTTGCACGACAGGACATTCATCCAAACACACTGCAGGATTCACTGAGCCTTTCCTTCTGCTGTTGCTTATCTCCCCTGGTTCTCCCTGCATCACTGCTTCAAAGTGTCTGTGCCATTGGGGGAGGTCAGCGAAGGTGCCAGACCTGGTCTCTGCTTATGGATGAGGAGAAGAAGAAGTGGAATAAGGGTACTAAAACCTGCAGAAATGGCTTTCTGCTCCCATTGCTGCTGCCATGGAGGAAGGGTAAGGGAGAGCAGTGAGGGGTATGAAGGTAAAAAGCGGTGGGACCAGCTTCTGGGATGGATTGCCCCCTCTGCAGTAGCTCTTCACTGGAACAGGCAATCCCAACTTTCCCAGACATGGGCAATCTGCTGCCTTAGGCTACTTGGGCTGTGCCTGGGAATGGTGTAGCTAGCCTAAGCCTTGGTTAGCTTCCTTGAGGGCTTTGTTTGTGAAAGAGGAAAAAAAGAAAAGGAAAGGATGATCGAGGCAAATATTTTTCAAGCATGGGAGTCATAAAAACTTCTTTGTCATTTATGTATGGCTGTAAGATTTTCAAAGGTATTCAAGGCCTTAAGTTTCTGTTTGCTTAAAATAATGACAAGTAAAACTTTTAGAGAATAAAAATTTAATTCAATTTTAGTAATGTGAATAGATTTAAATCTTTTAGATTTATTAGATTTCTAATAGGTTTTTCAGATAATTTCCTATCTGAACAGCTAAATCTTTTGAAGATTTTCTAAGACTTTTCTTAAAAAAAAAAAAAAGTTGTACACATTCTTCCATGTTTTACCTTTAATGCCTAAATGGCTGTAGTATGAAGAACAATAACAACTACAAATTATTTCAGCTTTGGCTCAGAAGATGTCTGTTACTATAGCTACTTGACAGTGATTTTCTTTTCCCCTCTTCTGACTTTTTTGTGAGAAGTTTCGTGTTCAGGTCAAGGAGGAAGATAGGAGTGGAAGAAAACAGGGAAAAGTCCATTTTCCAGCAATCAGACAAGCAGTCTAGAATATGGGCTACCCAGACACAAGCTAATTGTGCCTGCATGTTCTGTCTCTACATAAAACATATTTGGTTTAATTCCTCTCATAACTGGATTTCAGGGTTTGTTTTCTGAATTTTTGGGCAGAAAGGAAAGCATTTTTTGCCCAGTTTTACTTGTTTACTCTTCATGTTTAAAATGTTTAAAATCATGTTTAAAATTAAATGTATCCTTTATTTGAAGATTGTTGGGATCATCTGTCCTGGTCAGGGTGCAGCCCTACCCTTCATCACACTGAAGGAGATGCTAACTGTGAATAGCAAGAATAAAATTGTAGCAAAACTAGGCTTATGAAACAGATTAATGTTTCAGTCACTCTTTAACAAGTCTGGAATAAATTCAGGAAAACATTTTTTTTTTTTTGCCCTTTTTAATAAACTGGAAAATCAGCTAAGCATTTTTAATTTTTCAAGTTTATAACAATACTTTAAGGACTTTGTAATAACTCTTTGATCACTTTCTAAGAATTATTTGTAAGTGGAGTTATTAAAATAAGTTAGCAATATGCATTGAAATGAACATATTTCAGATAAGAAAAAGCACGTGTCTTGAGGTATACAGTAAGATATCACGACCAAAGTAGGAATGAATTAAAATAGCTGATTCAACTTCCTTATTTCATCCTATTTAATTATGATATTATCTTTAATAAATCAAGTCAACATTGGATTATAGCAGTATTATTTGTATTTCCCATTTTCCTAAATTGTTATGCAATATTATGTACACAATTGCTTAGTTAACAGCAAAGTATGCGTAAATCCTAGGATGAAGATGGCTTCCTATATAACAAAGACAAAATGACAAGAGAAGATTTGTACCATTGCATTTGCATAAGCTCGTGTCCTCATGTCCTGGAAACATTTCTTTAGCACCAGTCTTTTAAAGGAAAATGAGGTGTTTTCTATTCTGAGACGCAGCTGGTTTTGACTCAGTCGTTTATGAGTAAATTACTATTGAAGTGCTAAGCTTGACTGGCAACAGGAAGGTACCACTGAATTTGTAGTACCTGCAGATTTTGTAAATGAATCTATATTTGCACTGGGAGAGTTAGACTGAATCACTGAGGAAAAGTCTCTGTTCCCTAAGACCTGAATGGGTCCTGGAGTTTTTTTCTGAAGCGTTTGCAGAGGGGAAAAGGATTTTAGGGAGCAGAGATGGCTTCTTCTTCCTGGCTTCATCCATAGATGACAAAGTAGCCAGTTGTGAACAACATCTCTCTGGAACAGCAGGGTTAAAACCCTTTTTGGACATCCTTGACTTCATAAAATCATTTTAAGAATGATTATTTAGCTAACAGCTGCCATTGGTTTCCTAAGCAATTTGACATTTTCAGCATTGCAGACTTTCATGTAAAATGATATAAAAAGGTAAAATTCCAATGGACTGTCTCAGTTGCAAACAATCAGCATTCTTATTCAAGGAACAGAAATGAGGCCACATGATTTAAAAATCATACTTCATCTAAATGTTTGTAATTAATGGGCCAGTCGAAATGTCACACTCTCGGGTCCCAGGGGGCCCCTCCAGCCCTGCCTGTCTCTGCCCGCCTCAGGCATCCTCCACCCAAGTAAAAAAGGAGGTTGCTATTATAGAGTGCTATCCCACGCATGTACAGACTATGGAGGCTAACTTGGAGAAAAAGCTGAMTGTCCTGAAACAATTTCTAAGGCCTAACCCCATGAAAGAAAGTAATCTCAGTCTGTCTGTGTGCGACCCAGTCTTATGAGCAGTATGATGTCAACTCAGCTGAAAATTAACAGTCTGGCATTAACTGTTCAAAACACGTTTATTCCTATTAGTGTCAATTGAAATGCCAAGCCATTCTCTGTATGTATCCCTTAATACATTTAGAGCTGTAAAAGCATTTAGGATTAAGGTATAATGCTTACAAAACTGTATCATACCTCTTGGGTTCCTTTTCCTTTCCACAGTGCTTGTTTACATTGCGAACCTCTCAATGTTCTTCTCCCCATATGACAGTCTCATCTAGCCTGACCCCAGGAAGGTTACCTAAGGCATCTGTCATAACAGCTCTCAAATGCCTGAGCCAGTCTAGACCACCGGAGGAGCCATTACTTGCAAAGTCAGGTGTGCTCAGTTATAAACAAGATTTAAGTCTTGCAGACTCAGATATAGCCGTCTGACAGCAAAATGATCAGCAAAGCAAGCACTGGGCTATATACGGTGAGAGTGGAAGAGTCTGCATTACGAACAGAGCAAGAAAGATCAATTTGTCCTAGTTTCCCTCTGTGTCACTACTGCTAAACTTTTTTTTTTTTAATCTTGATTATTTTTTAGTATTTTGAAGAAAGCTAACTAGCCTTTTTTGGCAATTAGTCCTATAGAACAGAGCCTAAATGCATTAATTATTATTGATGGAGAGATTTAGAAACTGAGGCCAATAAGAAGAAACAGCTCTATAATTTGAAAGAAGGATTGTAATTCTTAGACATACTGGAAGCAACTAGAAGACAACAGCTGTTTATTTGATGCTTACTTGGTATATTCACTTTGGACTGTTTGCACTGTGATCTTTTCCTGTTTAGGGATAAAGAATCGAAGAAGTTACCCTACCTCTCAAGAAGGGGCTGTGTTCTGAGTAAGTCCATCTCAGCAATGAAGACCATCCTGCAAAAGGCCAGGTAGAAACCTTCCAATAGACTCAGAAAGTGCTTCTGTTTGAATGACAGTTAGTGCAACATCATTATAGTGATTATTCTTTTATTTAATCCACTTATGCATGAGGTTTACTTAATAATTTTCCACAGTATGGAAAAATGTCAGTTTGAAAAAACAGTGGATTTGGCATCTATTTAGACCTCAGTAAAGACTAAGATATTGGTTAGCCTGAAAAAGAAGTGAATGACTTGGCTTATATTGCAATTATGTAATACTGGCTCATTTTTAAATCTATTCTCTAGCATATTTAGTCACTGTAGCAGGAAAGATGAAGCTAAATTGACTTGACTATTAACTTCATGAACAGAATGCTCCCGAAGTCACACACTTCTGCTTTTTTCCATCCATGACTTTAGACATAGTACATTCCTGGAGACTTTTGGTCTGTTTTTCCAGTGCACAAGAATAGCTACACTAGCAACCTTCGTGAAAAGCCAGACCACTGATGTACCGTGGGTGTACAACAGCTATTAAGGACACCTTGCTACAATTTTACTGCTCCTCACAGCATGCCTTAGCCTTATGTTGCATGCATATTAGTGATTTAGTATACAGGAGGACTCTTCTTAATATTCCTTGCATCCATACCTGGAATCTCTCCAGTATGCCACTAGTGCATTCAAAGTGGTTCCCCTGCTAGTGGAACCAAAGTTAAAGTAACAGACTGGGGGACTACCTAGAGAGCACTGTTTGTCAGGTGGACCAAGGCCCAACAACTAGTGTGAACTTTATTGCTGATGCAGATGCAATATGTATGTACGCTCCTGGAACCATAATAGATCTCAGAAAACTGAACCCCTCACTTTGCCCTGTACCCGTCAGCAATGTAGATATAGCCTGGTGGAACAAAGGGCATTCCAGCCGGCGGCCAACAAACCAAAACTACCTCATTTCCTCTCCGTTCTCAGTTGAGCTCTTCCAAACTTCACAGTCATGAGCAGATGCCTGGTTCCCTCCCGCTTGGATCTGACCATTCCCTCTGCCAGGCCCCAGGACAGATCTGTCCCAGAAAAATGTTGGTGTGTGCCAGGTCATCTGATTCATGGCATGTAACCCAGTCTTACCACTTTTTGCTACAGGCTCTTCTGCAGAATTGGCTGTCTCTAGTCCTATATGTGATTTGTGCTAGAGAGAGATGTGTTGGTCATCATCTCCCAGACTGTATAGTAATAATCTCTTGTTTCCATGAGTTAACTTGTTTAGAAAGAATAATTTTCAGCAAAGAAGGAGTGGCAGTTGCTGCAGTTTAAATGGCCATTCACCTAAGAGCAGAATGGAGGTGTGTGCCATGGACACAATGATGAAAGATTTCAGCATCATGGGATGGGAAATCAGATTTTCACCTTGAGGTTGCAAGAATGGAAATAATAAAACRGTGAATGAAACAACCTTTAAACAATTCTAAGTTGTCTAGATTGGTACCTTTATCACTTGCTTGATGTCACTATCAGTCTATGTGCACTATCTCTTTTATTTTCTGTATCTATATGCTAGTCTTTAACACTGTTTTAAATGCATCAAGAAAATGTAGAGCACATGGGGCAGGATTTGTTTTCCCTCACTTCCTGATATGCTTCTACTCTTCCAGTTTCAGGGTAACAGATACTAAAGGGAACCACAAATTTCTTACCCTATGCTTTTTCAGCAGAAAAAATAACTACCTATTTTTGGCTAATCCTGTTATTTAAACCTCTGTATTACTGCACACCTGACATCTTCATGTTATTTATAACTTAGTGGAAAAGAAGAAGATACATTTTATCAGCACCACCTGCCTAAATGAAAAAGGAAGCAACTGAATTTAGTATGCCACTACCTTTCATGCAAGAAGAAAAAAAAAAGGAAATAATAAGATAAATAATAAGAGGGAAGTAACAAGATGTTTCTAAATTCTATTGTAAAGGTTTTCTTTTTTTTTATCAAGGCCTTATTAAAAATGTATTTATATTAAGCTTTTTTGGCCCATGTCTTTTGCTGGATTTTGGAACTCCCCCATCTTCTACTGTGGCCATATACTACAACTGTAGATGTTCAAAAGCAGCATAACTAATCCCAGAATCAGTCCCTTTGGAGAGAGGTTAAAAGTGTGCTGTAGCAGCTCCAATTAACAAAACAAGGATATTTTTAAAGTAGCAAGACCTTTTAACTCACTTGCAAAAAATCTTTGACATTATTCATGTCAACTGCATCCCTGAAATAAGTTATCACTGTCATGTATAGAGTTTGGATGGCAAATCTTTGTCTCCCTTACTCTAGGATATTAATTTAAAAAATCATATTTGATTCAGTGACCTTCGGTTATGTTTAAGTTATTTTGTGATGCTTGGCAGATTTTTTCAGCTGGTATAAAGCAGCAGAGAATAGTGCTATGCTTCTGCAAATTAAAACATCTTTGCAGAAACATCTTGGAAAGTAACTATCCTTCTTTGGATTGTTTTTTCCTTTTAATTTTTTCCAGTGAGAGACTGACAAGATGGTTGCTGATTCAAGCTAATACTGCATCAATCAACTGTGTGACACAGAAGAGATTCTAATCTTCATAACCTTAGCATGAATCTTAAGTTTAGAATGGACCTTCACTGTGTAGTGCTGGCTCTCCATATCTTATAAAAAACCTTAACCTTGGTCTTATTAAATCACAAGACCATAATTGGGGGGAGGGGAATTTCATCTTACTATTAATAGTCCATAGTGGCTAAAAAAGAAAAATTTTGGAAAAGCTATGGTTCTAGTCATTGTACACAGAGCTAAAATGAAAGAAGAATGCCTCTTTAAAGAAGGCACTGTTTGCTTATAAGAATTAAAAATGACAATTTCAAAAATGATTTGAAAAATATGTAAATTTTATCTTTCACTTATGTTTCATGTATAGAAGTAATGGTCACTGTATTACAATGAAGAAAGAATACTTAGATATGTAAAGGAGAATTCATCAGACATTGTTTAGTGATTTATTCTTTTCATATAATATTTCACTAATCTATTACAAGAAATGTGATCTGGAACTTCAGCATATCTGATAACAATCTCTATAGTGGTAGGTACAACAGACCATTAGTACGTTCCACTTAATATGTATGAGACAGTCGTTAGAACAGGTGATTGAATTCCAGAATGGTTGGAGTTGGAAAGGACCTCTGGAGACTCTCAGGTCCAACGCCCCTGCTCAAGCAGGGTCACCTAGAGTGGGCTGTCCAGGACCAGGTCCAGACAGCTTTTGAGTATCTCCAAAGATGGAGACTCCACAACCTCTCTGGGCAACCTCTTCCAGTGTTTGATCACTCTCCCAGTGAACAAATGTTTTGATATGATTAAATGGAGTTTCCTGTATTTCAATTTGTGCCCATTGTCTCTTGTGCTGTTGCTGGATACCACTGAGAAGAATCTGACCCCATCTTCTTTGCACTCTGCTGTCAGTATTATTCTTCCCTGACCCACCTTGATCCCTCCCTTTGGCTCTTCCCTTAAACATCCTGTAATAAGTTTCACCTACTCTCATAAGCCCTTTAAAGGCTCTCAGAATAAGTTTGCTCTTTCCTATGAGACCCATGATACTCTTCCCCGCCCCCCCCCCCMAAAAAAAAACATTCTTACCAGTTACAAAGCACTGGTTGAACCTCTCCAAGGCTTTGAGTGGTTCCTTCCACTGTGTTGCCTCACTCAGTGACCTGTAGGGTGTGGTCCTTGCTATTGTCTCCATTATCCCTGTGCCTTGGGGTTTGTGTATCTAGATAGGGTTTATTGCTTTGTCTGTCTCTTCCCTTTGTTTTTATGCAGGATAGCCATTAACCAGCTATCTTCAAGAAACATCCTTACGTTCCAGGTATCTACCTGTCCTTTACATTTCACATAGCTTTTACCTTCCACATAGCCTTACGGTATGTCTTAATATTGCCCAATGTTTGGGCAACTAAAATTCATCTGCTTAAGAAAATTGACCTACAACTGGAAAAGATAAGCACTCTTCTGTGTTAGGGTCATTTATTAACACAAGTCTGAGAATAACATGACCCAGTTTTCTTATAAGCAATATAATGTACTTTATGCAGATTTTGGAGAGAGCAACAATTAAAGAAAATGATGATCTTTTGATTATTACACCATACTCTACTGGTAGAAAAAATACCCTGATATTAGAAGAACACCATCTCTGGTGGCAAGAAATAACTGTAGCCACGAGGATTATATCATAACTGTAACGTGAAGAACCAAGACAGACTCCAAGCCTGTGTGCTTTCAAAAGATCCAGTAATCTTCAGAGCTTTTAAAGTTTCTTTGGCAGCTTTTCTACAACAGCAGCCGATACAGCAGAGTATTTTGCACAGAGCTAATATTCAGCAAAAAAATTGAAAGCCAGAATTTTTTAGCTGGAACACTCCACATTTCTCAGAGTCTCTTCTTTAGCTGTTTCTTGGCAATTTCACTGCTGTAGTGCCTTATGTGAGAAGAAGTTTCACACGAGACTTCATTTCACATGATGTACTTCAGCTGTGAAACTGAAATTATTGAAAGGCTCAGATTTCAATAACTTTTTTTCTCCTAAAGAAAGAAGATACTTGATAAACCTTTTTGTGGGTGGAAATACCAAACAATTTTGTCACAGTTTTGATTCAAAATTTTGACCTGCCATAGAAAGCCAGTTCTTCATCTGTTGAGATTTTCTGTAGGCCCTGCCCCCCACTCCAAGACAGAAACTGTCACCTTACCCTTCCCTAATAGTATGTCCATAGTACTTTACATCTTAATGTGACACAAGCCAGAGGTGTTCCCTCATTTTGAGTCAATCAGAATTTTGAATGAACTATGGATTTGGGAGACTTCTTAGATCTAGAGCTTCATGTAGAAAAAGAGTGGGGAGGTAGGATTTAAAGCCATTTTGTCCTTTCCAAGAATTACATCAGAAAAGCAGGAACTTTCCTAGGTAGAGGAAAAGCCATCTTCTAAGAAACTCATAATAATCTTGTTCATCATAGACTCCTAAGAGTTCATACATTAAGATAACTCCCTTTTAATGTTCATAGAAAACTTTTTTTACATGCTGAGAGAGACGGCCAGCCAGTCTAGAGGTCCAGATAGCCACTGGGTCTAATGCAGCTCCACACTGGAGAAACCCAGAGAAGGAAATGTTGCTTCTGGGGGCAAGATTTTAAAGGGAATGTGCTTCTTGCTGAGATTCAAAATCCTAATAAACAAGTATTATTGTCCAGGTAAGTAATGTTTCCTGGCATTGCCTTTCTGCAGAGTAAATCTCATCCTTTTCCCAAGTGTACTTAAATCAAAGTAAATATCCCAAATGAGATGTTACTTTGCCTAAAATATTCAGTGATCACGGTTATTTGATATTAACTCTTCTCCTCGTTTCCTGGTACGTGGAGAACAGGTCTGTAACAGCTGCACATCATGGTCATGTGGATGGCTTAGATGTGTTCTGTCTTTCAAAAATGATACTGTGAGAGTCCTCTTTTAATAGGTACACTGTATGTCTCTTCACATAGGACTGAGTAATTACACCTTGCTTTTCACCTTTCCATCACCCAGTTCACTACTCCTCATTAAGTGTACTACCCTGCATTTCTCACTGCTGAATTTCTTGTTTTGTCAGATTATCTCTACAATTCGTCAAAGTAATTTTGAATTCTAATGTTATGTTTCAACATACTTGCAGCCTCCCCTGATTTTCCATCGTCTGTGCATGTATAAGCTTGCTTTTTACTTCAGTATCAAATTCATTAATGACAACATTTAAGTGAAAATGGATTCAGAACAGACTTCTATTGTGGGTGGTGAATCATTGGTAGCTACACTTCTGATTATGGTTTTCAACAAGATGTACACCCACACTGTAGTAGATTTTATCTAGATTATGTCTCCTTAACATTCTTGTCAGAGTATCATACAGTACATCATTAGAAGTCTTATTAGTGTCATGACATGAAGTATGTTTCTACTGTTTCTGTATTTCTATTCTATCTGCAAATCTCATTACCCCAATGTAGAATAAAATTTTATTGATTTCACACTTTTAAAATAAATCCATATTAGCTACTCTTAATTTTGTTTTCTTTCAGTATCTTCAGTACTTGCAAATAGTTTATTTACTTGTATCAAGATTTCTCAGGGTTCACAATGAAGCTGAACAATCTGTAAAATCCACATGAAATCCTCCAGCTCTTTTCCTTTCATCCATTCTTAGGATCAGCCTCCTCTTGGGCTGCCTCTTGTCTGTATGAATTTTCAAGGATAACTGCTAGTGACTGTGTTTATTTCAGCCAGTTCCATAAATATTTTAGAAGAAAAATTATCAGGGCCAGCTGATCTCAAAACAATTATCTTACCTGAATACATTCATACCTGTTTTCTCCTTGCTCTAGGCTGAGATCTTATCCCACCATTGCGGAGTAATCAATTGTGCTAGCTAAATGCTCATAGCTGAGGGTTTGTGGAAAGTAGGATTCAAAAGGGCAATAAATACATGGGTTAGCTGTTAGTAGGTTTCTTCTCTGTTGGGTAATGAGCTACTGTTTTTCTTACTCTTCTGCTAACATCCTCTGCATTTCTTGTCCTGATATGTCTTGTTAGGTTCATAGGTCTTTATGCCACGGTCTTTTGTTTCCACATGCTTGCCTATGTTATTTTGTACTCAACCTTAGCAATCTGATTTAATCTTTATTTCCTGAATTCTTCTTTTGCTTGAAGTAACTGAAAAATTCATTAGTTAAGCTGATCTCTTCTTATCCTTCCTCTTTACTGCAATATATTATTGTGTAAAAATATGACTCTGGCTTAAATGACACGTAGAACACGAAATTCTGTCAGAATAGGTGATGCCTAAGCAAAACCAGATGAGCTGAATAAGATTTTAACAGATGAAGATATATACCTAAAAAAATACAGAGCTTTTTAAAAACCAGCTGTACATCTCATTTACATAGCATGCAGATTCACTAAAATTGTTAGGGATTATCAGTTAAATGTTCTTGTATCTACATTATTCTAATATAGTAGCACACATAACAAACTTGTCCAGTAGAGGGTTAAGGCCTTTTTTGTCTCTCACTTGCTTTTATAAAGTCTGTTTTGCTATGCCTACAGCTAGCTCATTAATTCTGTTTTGCAAACAGTGCTAATACTAGTCAATTATACTAGCATTTGTCAAGAACTAAATGTCTTACAGATATCCAATCGAGGCACTACATGAGCAGAAATTTACAGATAAGAACAATGCTGATGCTTCCATTTAAAAGTATTCCTTACTGCTTGTGTTTTGATTGTTTACACACACATGCACACAAAGTGGAATCATCAGCTCGTCGCAGTTAGAGCGTTGACTCAGTTTAGCAACTGCTAAATGTACGGCTGATCAGTCGTTTCCTTAGTAAAAGCTGTCACTATGGCCTATGAGAATCATTATAATGAACATTTCAGAATTCAGTGTTACTGAACAAGAGTCAGTCCCCTTATGCTGAAAGCATTAAATTGCCTCAGTGTTTATATAATAAATGACATCTGGCAGGGCTTGGTCCTTTGTAATTAATAATCTTTTATATTAATCTGGGAAAAAGATGACTTTTCCCCTCCATGAAAATTTGATCTTACAAAAAATGTGCAAGGAAAGTATAAGATCTCGAGTTCATACTGTCATGCATGCAAACAGTGAGCAGTGAAGGAATGTCTGTATTACATGTTTCAAAATGTGAATTACTGCCACATTTTATCTGAGATGAAAGGCTTCCAGGGTTCAGCTGTCCTCCCTCTCCTCTTCTATGGTTTTGTCAGAAGAGAGAACTCATGAAACCTACTTGTCCTGAGATCCACAATGAGTATCTACAATAGCACTGTAACATTCGCTTGGAGCCAAAAATTTTTTACTGTATCTTTTGTCTCAATATCTTCTATAACAGTATTTTTCTGTGGGATTCACCTCCAATGTGCCTAGTTCAGAGTTATTTTTTGTGCAGATAAATTGCTGGCTGTTTCAGGAGAATGTGCTGTCTCGCAAGGCAGCTGTCTATCAAACTCCAGATGGTATTTCGTGAAGCTTTCTCTGTGCTGGGAAGAACGAGAGGAACCAGTATATTACTGAGGGCTGAATATGTATTTCTAGTGTTTCTTACTCAGGCACTTGAACAATACATTGGGGAAACTAGGGGAATACTCAAGAATGAAAATACTTTCCAAGTCACAAGTTAAATTTTATATAAACTGACCTTTTGGGGAAGAAATAAAGAAGGAAAAAGGAAACACAATAACATATCAGCTTGAGAAATCACAGCGAGACCATTGTTCTTCAGAACAGATAAGTAATAGTCTTAATCTAGGCATGGTCTTTCTGCTGTGAATGAGGTAGGTAGCCATCATCTTCCTCTAACCACATTCTTCAGAGAAATCCAACTCAGCTAAGAGGTTCTTCATATCTTGGGTTATTACCTGTCTTAGCTTAAATACTCACTGTTCTGTTTTGGAGAATGCAACAGAGGTGGTGCTCTAGGCTACTGTTGTTAGTGGCTACATTGTCTGCCCCTGTTCTTGCTGTTGTATCAGAGTTGACAGAGAGGATCCACGTCTTTATCACTAGACAAAGGAAAAGGGTGAGCTATAAGAAACACGGAAATTACCATCAACATAGTAACAGGTGTGTGTGTGAGAAACCTCTTCTATCYACTGGTGATGACGGTCTCTTAAACCATGGATGCCAAAAATGTCTTCCCCCCTCCACAAACACATGCACGCACACTCATGTATGCATATATCCAGCTCACCAGGAAGGAAGAAGGTGGGAAATGTGTGTTGTTTATTGTAGGGGACTGCATACTCTTATTATTTCAATGGAAAGGCAGGGACCTGGAAATCCCTCCACTCCACACCTGTATGACATGGGAAGGAAGGAGGACAACTCTAAAAATAAGCCTGCTTTAGGCCGGTGAAAGAAGGTTCTGAGTTCCCCCTTGAAGGTCCTGGAAAGTACATCTCCTTCACTTTTGGAGCCTGAGCTGCCCAATCTCATCCCGTGGTAGACAATGACAGTGCAGCTAGAAAGAAAATCAGGAAGCAGTGTGACCAGCAGGGCTCAAAGAAGGGGACAAAGCATGCCAAAAACGACCAGGGACTGTCCAGCACATTAAAGAATAGGGCAGTGATCCTCACTTATCAGAGGCCAAGACAGCCCGTGTGACATGGATACTTTGCAAGGAAGAAGAAATATATAACTGGAAAAGAGTAAGTGAGGCAGGACTGGGCAGCAGAGTGTCTGGGATGGAAATATGGGCCATGTATGTTCTGGACAAAATGAAGCTGTGAGGAGTATTCATCCTACACAACAGCAGTTATCATCTCCTGCATGAGCCTTTTCCCCCTCTTTGCCTGATTTCCAGCGTGTTGGCAGTACATGCTTCTAACAGTGTTAGACCAGAGATTCATGTGCTGTAGGCAACAGCTAGGTATTATTTCGGACACCATTTGGCAGCTCCTAGAAAACAAATACAGGTTTTAAATCYAGACCCAAAATGAAGCTAGTATTATTTTCAAAGGGAAAAATGTTGACGTGTTTCATTTTGTATTTGAAAACCATCTTATCAGAATGCGACAGAGGTTAATTTTCCTAACATTTAGGAATATAACACAAAGGGACTATAAAAAAATGGGAAAGGTAAAAACAATCATAGATTGTTAGATAGACCATATGGTGAGGGCAGACCTTGAAGAACAATAAAGTCATCATCTTCTGGCCTTTAACATTCATTTCTTTTCCTGTTAGTTTGTAATATGCCCTGTGGCAACATTATAAATCTTCTTAGTGTGTAATAACTCTTATTACTTCTTTTCTTGCAATTACAAAAGGTGTTTTATATTTATCAGCCATTCCAGACAGCACAGAAGAGAAATCCTATCTAATATATATCTATATCAGTAAAAAGATTGAATGTATCAGGGCCTCATATAATGTGATACATAAAATCAAACATTAATAAAGACTTTTGACAATCTCCATCTGCTTGATCTTCACACTTCCCCCTCTGCTTTTTAAGAGATAAAGTCTTGAAATATTTCAGCATTTCCTCTAGCTCATCTAGTCTGCCAATTTTTGTGTAGATCGGAAAATCTCAACTTATGAGTCATTTAATCCTATGACCAGAACAGAGAATAGTGTTTCTCACTGGGGTCATGGGTGTTACTTTTGTGGCTCTGGAAAATGCATAAAAAAGATTCTGGAGCACATCTGAATCTGAAGATTAGTTGCTGCAAAGAGTTGACTGTAGGGTCATGGAAGGCTGTGGAAAGTGTGATTACATGTACTGAGATGTAGGTGGAAAAAAGACTGAGAAGCTCTTGAATAGAATATCCAGTTTTAAGTCTCCATTTGTGCTGAAAATAGAATTATCCATTTCACTGTTACAAGCATAAAATTTCAGTGCAGTTTTTCTTCATGTAGTTTGTTAGATGTCCACCTAAGCAGTTAAAGCACAGGAATTGTGGAACTTGTTCACAAAAATCTTCTCTCTACAATTGTAACCTTCTCTAACATAAATTAGACCAAAAATTTTAAAGGTAAGCAACTAACTCRTATTTATGGCTCTACATATTTAGACTCCTGACTTAGGAACCACATTTCCTAATTATACTGCCCCACAGTTCAAAACTAAAACCAGAATTTCCCAGGTGAAAAAAGGGAAAATAGGAAGTATGAATCTGTAGCCTGAAAATCATCAGCTTTTCCTCTAGTTCCAGTTCTTGCTTGTCTTCCATGCATTATTTACTGATTTCATATAAGCCTAAGCATTAAACTCTGTGAGTTTAATGTAGAGGAATTGAATTAAGATTTGTACAAGGGAAAAAAATCCTATATATTTTGGTATATGAGGAACTGGCATTGCATTTAAAGACTTAATCATTTTCATATAAAACTGTGAAATCCTTAAAGAAATTCAACCCTTGTCTTGTGTTAGTTCTCTTTCATATAAGTAATAATTTTCTTTCATTTGCTAAAAATAATGTTAAACTTATATTTGGAAAGGGGAAAAAAAAGATAATCTGAACTAGTTACCATTTTATGAATAATAATTTAGCAGTATTATGAACTGCTTTAGCCTAGGTCAAATATTTATTCTTCATGAAGGAGTACTCTTATCTCCCACAGAAAGAAACAAATCTAACTTATTAAACTCTACTGTATTTTTATAACTGATGCCATACATGTCACAAAGAAAGTTTTCTTGCCAGTTTTAATTTTTTAATAGATTTTAATTCTGAAACAGTTTAGCAAGTGGAAATGTGTTTTAATAATATAATTTCATAGCACTGTTATTAGTATTCATATCACAGAGATCTCCAAATAGCTTTAAGGAGGTTTTCAAGAGCTGATCAGACAAAACCCAAAGCAGGCTGGTCTGTATTTAATGTTAACCCTGCTTTGAGAAGGAGGTTGGACTGGATGGTCTCCTGAGGTCCCTTCCAAACTGATTGAGACTATGATTCTATGACCTTCAAACTGATTTTTAAAAAAGTTTGTTTACAATCAAAAATCTAAACAAAAACATGATAAACTGTTCCATCACTTGTGGATCAAAACTCATTTTAGGAGCCTGCAGCACTGCCTACTTTTGGCATATCAGCCTAGTTAAAATGCAGCTTCAGGACTAGACGTGGCCTATGGCATGCTCCTGGCTGACAGCCACTGCCATGGAGAAGAGTGGGTAACAATTGTTCAAGAAATCAGCGCTGCCTAAAGGTCCAAACTTCTCCTTTTGTGTTTGATCTCTCCTTCCTCTATACTGCAGTCTGTCTCTCTCTTTTATATGCTCCTCTACAATTTCTTTTGTTCTTATGCTATGGATTGCTTCCATGTATTCCGCTAGGTCAAATTTCATTTCCGTGCTCTTCTAGTTTCTGCTCATTTAAGTTCTTTTTATCTTTCAGTGACTGGAATAATTGGATAATTGTGATTCTATCTTAAAAACTAAATTTTATTTTGATTCTTAATCTGCGTAACTTTTCCCATATCTTTTAGAATAAAAATAACAGTAACAAAATGGTGTTTGAAACCTGTATTTTCTGTCTGGACAACCCCTCCTGTGTTTTCCTAGTCTAGATAAGAAATGTAGTTCAGGTTAAGATGTTTCTTCTTTTTATTCATAATTTTGATTACAATGTTAAAAACGCAGAATCCTATGAAAATAAAAATGCTCATATGCAAGGGTGTTTCTTGAGGAAATGTGCTAACCCATCACATTGTATTCTGCTATTGAAGCTACCATCCTTCTACCATGCATACACTGGGGATGACTAAACTGCACTTTTTTCTTGCTGAGTAATTAATGTGTGCTAGCACCTTTGTCAAGTCATAGGGAATTCTCACAGTAACAAAGTTGTTTCCCCAAAAGAGATCCAAACCACAGGAGCACATTACTCTTCCCGCTGCTTTTGTYCGTCATCCACCTGCATGTTTCTCACTAATGAACACGGGTAAAGAAATGTTGTTTGTTCAGCCTCTCCAGTGAGAGGAAATACATGGGATCATCATCATGGGACACGCATGGGACCATCCTTGACATTTCTACCATCATGCTTTAGTACAGGGCTCACAAGTGGACTTGACCTGCATAATCCACTCATTATTGATATCCATTTCCCTCTTATCTCTGTAGATCTCAATTCCCATGACTCTAAGAATGCCTCATACCCCTATTCCTGCTTCCAGGCCTTTCCTATCAGATGGTGCAGGATAACTCCGCTTGTTTTCCTTAGCCTCCTTCAGACTAAAAGAGCTTGTCCAATGTTTTCCTACCATTTCCTCATAATCCCTAATCTCAGTGTTTATTAGAGGGTCTCATTTATATCACCAGTCCCCAAATGCTTAGAATATGGGTAAGAATGTTCTGTATACTAAGTATACAAGTAATCCTGATTTATCTGAAATTCTTCACAAACAGATAGCATAAACGTGTGTGTGTGTGTGTGTGTGTGTGTACACTCGCACATATTCTTGATACAGGTGGTGGAAGAGCCAACAAGGAGAGGTGTGCTGCTGGACCTCATACTAACAAACAAAGAAGGACTGGTGGAAGATGTGAAGGTTGGGGGCTGCCTTGGCTGCAGTGACCATGAGATGGTGGAGTTCAGGATCCTGCGAGGAGGCAGCAGGGCAACAAGTAGGAT
>NW_020450864.1:242097-269579 GCF_003343035.1 Apteryx rowi
CATCTGAACATGAGGAAAAACTTTTTCACTGTGAGGGTGACAGAGCACTGGAACAGGTTGCCCMGAGAGGTGGTGGAGTCTCCTTCTCTGGAGATATTCAAAACGCGCCTGGATGCAATCCTGTGCAATGTGCTCTAGGTGACCCTGCTTGAGCAGGGGGGTTGGACTAGATGATCTCCAGAGGTCCCTTCCAACCTCAGCGATTCTGTGATTCTGTGATATGTCTATGTATTGTAGGTGTAAACCACTCTTATGGGAACAGGAATACTTCAAAGTTCTTGAAATGGGAGAAAATGGAAATAACAACAACTTTCATGAGGGAAAATTAAAAAGTCCTTTTTATTTATGAATGCTATGCTTTGGGTAGAAACCTACACTTACCTGCAACAAGGCAACCCCTGTCCCAATAACTGCAAAGCTCACTTTTCTTTTTTCTTTTTTTTTTAAAGCCAAAGACTAAGAACAAAACCAATTTTTCTGGATGAAAGGTTCTGCTCCCTCTATACCTCTCTGGACTAAGATTACCTTTGTAGCAACTTTCTGATAGTAGAGTTTGAACTGTGTTATCAACATTGCATAAATCCCTTCTGTATTGAAACAGTTGTTTGACACCATCTTTTTTTGAACCATGACATTTTATTTTGTCCGTTGTAACCTTCATTTCATCCAGAAGGATAAATGACTGAGGAACCCTGTCCATGAATGAACATATTCCTGTAGCTCCATGATGAGAGTGCACTGCTGAATTCAAGACCAGAATTCATGTGGAAAATCAATATGCTGTTTCATTTGAACTGAAATATCACCTTAGCTTCCATTTATATAAACCTCAACACTCTTTGGAGATTACTTTGCACAACCTTTATTTCAGAATATAATGAAAAATTACTTCAAATTGGCTAAGCATTGTTTGGAACCAAAAACTTGTTGAAGAATTTTATAAATAGATGATAAACGACAATAAACTTAAGGTATGAGAGTGGTTGGTAGTACTGCAGAGAATGATTTTGCTTATTTTCATTTTACTTAAATCGTTCAACTCCAATAGCTTGCAAATATGAGGTAGAGAAGAACAATAGGTTAAAGATAATAAACTCTGATCTGATACAAAGCACTTCATTAGGAATTTGCATTTTATAGCTTACTTCTTACAGTTAAGGAATATTCTACATTTTGAACATTAGAGACTGAAGAAAAAATGTAAAATCAGTTTAGTTAAGCAACTGTCACAATGATTTAGAAAAAAAATAAGGAAAGAACAGTGAGTACTTGCATTTTATAACAGATACAGTTTCAGGAATACAAAACCAAATTGCCTCCTAACATGAGTATTAGAATACAAACTATTGGCAACTAAATGCATCACAGTGTCAGCTATTAAGGAAATATGTATTCAGCTTGTTGATGGTCCAATAATCAGTAAGTATCAGTGATGTTTCACTGTGGTGAATGACAGACATCTGGACAACTGAACCCTATTCAACAGCAAAAAAARGTATCATAAGCAGCTATGTTTATTTAAATCCATATTAATGTAGGATTTAAATACTTGTGCCCTTTATAAGAGGACACAAACAGTATATTCATAAAATACACAAACATTATATTAATATAAACTGATATACAATATTAAACTGCATGATGGAAAAAAAACCTTGATATTTACCCAGTGATGTATTTGTCTCAAAACTCTTAAACTATACCTCTTATAATGTAAATACGTGAGTCACATGCATTGTGATCAATTCTATCCAAGATTAAAATATAAGAATAATGATTGAATGAGGCAAGAAAAGAAGCTGAGGCAAGAATAGCATTAAGAGCTTGCCTTAGGAAGTCCGTGATAATGGAACAGGAAGGTGAAATAATCTGAATTTTTCATTCAGTGGACAGTGGGGAACTTTCCGAGGAACAGAGATTTGTAAATTATTCATGGAGAAATTACCTGAGCATTAGCAAGGTCATACAGTTTCAGAATAATTTCCCTTTGGGTTGTGTTTGTGCTGGAATCCCACTACATATGAAAGGAAGAGGCATTTTTTCCTACATTGTGGTAACCTTTTATACTGAAAAAGATGAAAAGTGGCATGATCAGTAAGAGCCTCAGTGTTTTGTGCTACTCATGTAAAGGTCAGTATGCAATGCATAGTCTTCCTGCCCCAAATTAAAAAGATATTTAGGATAACAAAGGGATATGTAAGGAATACTTATATGTCAGTTATATTCTCCGTCAGTAATCATGGGGGAGCAGTGTCTGTGGTTCACTGACTCACAGCAAAATATGGTTATTCTGAGCAACGTTCATCTGTCAGCAGCAGCTGTATCCTGGTGAGGAAAGAAAGTGCAAAAACCTTTCCAGAATGGACAAAAGTGGGTTGGGCAACAGCTGCTGCAGTATGAACAGTGTTCTTGGTCTCTGCATAGTGATATGATGTCCTCTTCTTACTTGGCTGAGACTCTGTTGGCTCCTCAGACCTTCTGACACAGCCCATAAAGGGTGGTTTGTTCAGTGGCAGATCTGGAGTCACTCTGAATTGCTTAGTTATACCTGAGCTTCCATACAACTACCTTTTATTATCAAAGGATAAATTGTCCTAGCAGACTGGCAACATTCGTATGGCTGTTTCATTATAGCAGGGTGTCAGATGGTAAATAGTGTTTAAGTAGAGATACCTCAGCTTACTTAGCTCATTTCCCAGAAACTAGGAAAGATGTGTTAAAATAAGGAATAATTATTAAAAAAAGAAAAAAGAATCAAAGCATAAAAAAAAGATATTTCAAAACTACAAACTATGGCCAAAAAGCATCAAACACCTTTTTAAGTAAGAAGCTATTTGTTAAAATCTGACATGGTTTCACTGTATCTTTCTTGAGCAGAGACAAAAGTAATTTTTTGGTTGTTCAGTTCCTAGCTTTAAAAATGGTTATTTTGCCTGTTTTTTTTTTAAGAAAACAAACATGAATGGGAAAAAAGTGGAAGCTGATAATGGTAAAAGAAATATGATTATTTGCATGCTTTTTAGCATTGCAGTCGATTCTGTCACCAAAGTTCCTCTTCTGGATCCTGGGAAGATAATGGAGAAGAAGGATGGTCTCATATTAATCAGGAAGGGATTTTTGCTAGTGATATGATGAGCTAATCATATGGCACTCTTAGGGTGCTGAGACCACAGCTAACAAATGAAGGCCAAAGTCTCTGGAGTGACACAAATCGTTATTGGCCTTTCCTCCGTCTAGATTCTGTGGCCATCTGCTCCTCTCAAACTGTCTTTTAAGAGACCAGAAAGAAAAGAGTGATGAGGATATGTATTGAACATACTCAGTTTCTAACACACCAGTTTTGTTCATTCGTTTCTTCTCTGCTTTTGTTTACCAAATACGACTTCAATGCAGTCCTCTTATGGTATCAGTGGGCTGATACTATTTGTTCTTGGACTAGTTCAGGCCTCTTCTCTCTCTTTTGTGCTTTTTCCATCAGTATTTTTTATTACCAGTTATTGGAACATTTTATAAACTTTCATCTACTTTGCAGCACTTGAGCTCACAACTGGGATAGACCTCATAAGCCTCAGTTATTACAGTCGTCAGAAATAGATCTGTTATTTTCTCAGTGTAAAGCTGATTCAATACTACAGTYAACAAAACTGAAAAAATGAAAGCACTTGCTGCTACATCACCGGGCTTGACATTTCTAAACAATCTTAGAGTTTCCCTTGCCATTTCCACTGTTGCTCAAAGGCCCAGACTCCAGGAAACCTAGTCAGGAAATTACTCCATTACGCAGGAGGAGAGAAATACTACTCAGGGTGAAGAAGGGTAAAGTCTGGCCCAAAAGGAGCTTCTCATAAAAAACAAAGATGGTTGGTTATCTTTGTATTATTACTGCATAAATATAAAACCTAATTTTATATTTCATGAACTTAAACTACCATGTTTCTTGATGACTAAACCCTTGAGTCATAAATATGACTTTAGCGAAACTCTAAAGTAGTACCTGACACTGTAAATTTGTTAGGACTTAACTGCATAAAGGCATTATCACCTTTTGAAATATAACTGATTCATTAACTTACTCAGCTTGTTCTTTACAACTAGAATTCATATTTTCTAACAAGCTACTTGCTTCTGTAGAGAGCACCAAAGCACAAACAAGTTGTTTAAAAATGTTTATTGTAGATTGCATGGGAATCACTGCAGGTACAAAAGAGAGGGCATACAGCTATTATTTTTCTTGGGCTTGATATTGAAGTCTATACAGGCTAAACTTGGAGAAAAGTCAGTTTGAAAACTCAGCAAGAGTCTCGTCTGACTAAGGATTGCACTGTTAAACCCATACCTGTTGTTAATTAAATCAGATGATTAATTGTGAGGTGTATTGACTGACTGACTGACAAGAGATAAGCAGAATTAAAGAGCAGCTGGTTTGGGGGACTCTGCCACATACTAGTCTTCATCCCACTCCAGCTGTAACTTCCTATATTTCCCTCTTTTCACTGCTGATCAGAAACTGAAATCAATAGCTTGTGATTCATCTCCGGTTTGGCTTGGCTAATTCCCAAGACAGAGAAGAACAAGTCCTTTTGCTCCCCGAGGAACAAGTCTTGCTGTACTGGAAAAGCAAGAAGTGAGGCAGGCAGAAGATGGAGTGACAAGGAAAAAGAGAAAGAAGTCTCTTTCCAGCAGAAGATAGTAAGAAAAAAATGGAGGCAGCCCAAGGGCAGGAATCCAAAAAAAGAGTGTGAATGGTATCAAGGGGATCATAAGAGAAAACTGAAAATGGAATACTTAGCAAATATAAGGGACTCTGAAAGTCTTACAAACATCACAAAACTATTTTAAGTCTCTGCTACCGAGGACTGCTGTTAAAGAACTCACAGTCACAGAGCCAAAGCAGAAGCAGAGAATGGAAGAATTAACTGCCTGCCAGACAGAATACGAAATGTGGATATAAGGAAAAAAAAAAAAAAAAGATTCTTATGGGAACAAATAAGAATCTACTAATTGTTATGACTGAAGATAAATTTTCCCATGAAATGGCTCAGGTAAAACTGAAATAGGCATTAAAAGAAGTAGAGGCCCTGGATTAAAATATTGGTCTAATTAATTTTGGTGAAGGATTGCAAAAAATCAGTACTGCTGCAATAACATTAAAAATATTTGGTAGACTCCACATATTTAAATCTGTGCTTCCTCATATTATAAGTATTACTGATATTTATATTTGTGTATTTATCAGATCTTTAATTTCCTAGGCATGGATGACAGAAAAATTAGTAGTAAGAATAGCACAGCCAGACATTTCTGTTTGGGATAGAGATTTTGTCATTAAAGAGTGATACATCAACAAGAAATAAAGCTATTCCAGAAGTCTGATGAGTACACAATCAAATAATTGTGAGCTGGTTCAGCTGAAATTAAAAGGAAGGAAAAACAAACAAGCTGCTAAGTAATGTTTTCTATTCTGAAAGGATGTATTTGGGATACATAAAGGAATTTAGAGAGGTTAGACTGAAAAGATTCATATGTTGGAGGCTCTGTAATCATGTGAAAGAAACATATACAGACTACTGTGAATTTGCTACCAAGCACAGGGAAAAGCTCTGTAGGGGAGAGTTGTATATTTAGCCAGGTGACTGGACAGCTCAGACAGGATACTAAGAAAAAACTGGAAACCTGTAAGGATGAAAGAAAAACAATTGATCATCGAAGAGTCTTGTCAAGCAAAGCAGAAAGTTAGGAAATAAGACAATAATTAACCAAAGTCAAGCTCATCCTGCCCAATGATAATGGAGTCCAAATTACTCTAGATATAGCTCCAGCAAAAAAATTAGTACTCTGCCTCTGTTTTCAGAAAGTGGGACATTTCAGAATATGTTGCAGGAATAGGATGCTTATGAGTGCAAAGGTATGGAAATGGAAACAGACACATCTGAAATGACAGAAAAAATCTAAGAGGTCAATACATTACATTAGTGTAGTTAGTGGGTGGACTATGTGGCAAGACAGATTATCTCCAGCTTTTAGATTGCTGACTAAACAAGCATAGGAAATTGCAGATGAGACTGTTACCAAAGATTTTTACTGAAAGTCTGATGCTGTAGGCATGGAGAATAGTTCATGTAGTCGTAACTTTTCAGGAGGAAAAAGTTATCCAAGCTGCTGCAGGTGAATTACTTTGACCTCTGCAGTGTGCAAAACTTGGAATATATTGTCAAAGAAAAAGTAATTAAGAGTAGAGGTTGGTATAAAATTCAGGAACAAGAAGGTCTTGCTAATAAGGACTGATAACAATTTTTTTTTCTATAAACGGAAGGTTCATGAAAATGAAATGACAGTGGAGGACAAAAATTTGAGTGCATTAAGACAGACTATAAGTTATCAGTGTGGTGTGGCCGAAAAGAAGGAAATGCAATTAAACATATCAGAGGAATATGCAGCAGACTAAGAAGCATTAATGCCATTGTATAGGAGCCTGGAAAATGATCATCGAGAATACTACATATATTGTGATCACCCACATTCAAGAAAACTGAATTTATATTAAAAGGAGTTCAGAAACAGTTTAGAAAAAGGTTAGGATTTTCTACAGTGACTAAAAGAGCATGGTTTAATCCAACAAAACAAAAACTGAATGGCACACAACTGATCTCTGCGAGAGACCTTCTCTACTTTTCTAGAGTGAAAACCACAGATAGGAAAGAGGTTCTTAAGCTGAAAGATAATATTGGCGCAAGAAACAATGGATATACGCCAGGGATGAATAAGTTTAGGTTAGACCTAGGAAGGTATTTTTTAACAAATTGAGACTGTGAATTGTGTTTCCAGTAGGAAGTGGGGTGAGAAAACTCAACAGTTTTCAGGATAAAGTGCTCACTTTAAAGGGACTATTTCAACCCAGCTGCTTGACGTAGTTGAGGATTCATGATTCTTTCAGTTTTATATATTTATGACCTCCTTTTTACTGTACCAATGAATATTCAGTYTGGATTGCTATCCAATTGAAATGATCATATGGCAAGGTATTGTTTGCAATATTCATCCTTTTTATCTTATCACTAACTTTTATTTATTTATCCATAGTAGAGATTTAAAGCTTCTTTCTGAAACATTTGATATTGGCCACTGAGCTAGGGTGCTGACTGGTCTAGACAATTTAAAAATGGTTATTTCCAGGCTTCTCTACTCTTATTTGTTTGACAGATACCTTTTTTCTTCATACCTAAATAGTTTAATATTTATTCCACATATTTGACTGGGTAAGGAACGTCAGTCCCAGTTTAATAAACAGTACAAACCTACCAAACAGGCCTTGTGCATATATTCTTAGATCCCAAAGAAGTTAAGTCAGCTGAGACGTGTACTGTGTTTTTAGCGCAGGATACAAATGCATTGATTCTTGGATCTGTAGCTGCTTCGGGACATAAATTCATGTAATGACAAACTTCAGGACAACTTGGATGTCTTTCAAGACTAAAGCTGAGTACCAGTAGAAACATCCTGGTCCACGGTGTGAAGATATATGTAATAATGGTCTACTGTAAACAGAAGGGAGCACTTATAGCAGCTATAAACTGCAACAGCTTTTGCACTGCTCAGGCTCCAGTTTTTTTGTGACTGTGTCCCTATCTGACTGAGGTAACTGGTTGAGACATGTGTGCTGCACCTTTTTTAGGGAAAAAGCTATCTTTCAGGGCTTTCGGTAGCCTCTGTGTACCATATCCACAAATGAGCCTGAATGACAGGACCTGGCCTGCAATACTGCAGCTTTCAAAACCTCTTTTTTGCTATAACAGTTGCTAAGATTAGAATGGGCTCTGTTCTAGTTTAAATCCTCTTACACTCAGCTGATCCTCTTTTTTTCAATGTATTGCATGTTGGGGTGGCTAATTTTAATTTAACACATTTATCTAAAACAAAGTATGGCATAAATAAGGTCCCAAAATGCAGAGACATATTTATAAACAAATTAGATAATGTTTGCAAAGTACTTAGAAATGTGGTTTCCTAAATCAATGCTACATATTATTAAGCAGAAATAACTAAATCATAAATAACCAATATTTCTTGTCATACTGGTTCACATTATGTACCCTGGCAAATTGTCAAGAAGCGTGATGGATTCGAGCTTTTCACCAATGCATGGTATCAACCATTCAGCAGCAAATTAAATTACTTCTACTTTTCACCAACAGGTGGTACTCTGAATTTCTAAGTATTCCTTAAAATACTCATATTGCAATATACGGCTAGTAAATCTTTCTACTAGGGGAACTACTTGGGAATTCCATTTTTTGGTTAGCACCCTCAACAGAATTTGTATTTTTTATTACAAAAACTGCCTAAAATGCAATGGTTCTGAAAATGTTACTGGTTTACTAGCAATACATTTTTATAGATCTTCCAAAATATTGTTGCATACTGTACAACACAGCTAGATACTTCATTAGCAGCTAGCCAYGATTAGCTGCCAGTATATAATTTTTAATGTTTCTTCTTTTTCCTAGGCAAGCACAACAATGCACTCGATATTGTGTGCCAGATCCATATAAATTCTGAACCCTCCCCACTTTATTCAGTTACCTTTTTTCTGTACCTACCGCCTGAAAATCTCCGGCTGTTAAGAACTAGAAGATTAAATTATAGTCCAATTCAAAACTCACAATCTACACTCATATTAACTATAAAATATAGTGGGAAATAGCACGTAAGAAAGYAGGAAACAGAATATTAAGTAAAAGGTACAGGTAAGAATAAACTGAACTTTAGTTTTGATTTAAATTGACAGTGGAGAACAAAACATTCTAAATGATGATTCTCTGGAAAGTATTCAAAGTTCTATGTTACAAATTATGGAGGATTTGAAAATGCCAACAGTAGTAAAATTATGCATGTAGCAATTGTTTTATGCTGACAGATCATTCATGAGGAAAAATAACTTAAATGGACCTTGTCCAAAATGAAATTCTTATTATTCAGGAAGGGAATTCATATTGTTCATTGCATTTAAACCGCAAAGTTAATAAACTCCTTTGGTTCCATAGATTTCAAGAGTAAAAAGTCAGGAAGATCTGTGCACTGCTATGAGCTTTCTAATCATCTTTGCTTCTACCAATTTTGGGAATTCGGGTCCAGACAATCATGCATAGTCATTGAATGGTGAAGCATACTGTATTTTTCCAGCCGCACAGTAGCTTTTGGCTGAAGCTACCTCATATTTTAGAACTGAAAAGACCAGGGTGGAAGGAAATGAAGAAGAAAATAAATCACACTCTTCTTAGCATTCTGCTCGTGGTTTGTTGCTACATTTAGAGGCCATACCATAAGTTATATGTCATCACATCATGGAGTAAATTATTGAAAGCAATTCTCGATAGTTCTCTGTTTATGAGTCTTACTTTCTTCTTTTACTTTAGAGAGCCATGTGATATTTTATGGATTCTAACGTTGACTTTAATATCCAGAATGTATTTGTGCATTTGTGTATGTATTTCTAGAGAATATGATGGTTGTGTCTTCTTGTTCTGCAATACACTGAGTAGGTTGCATGATGAAACTTTGATAAAACCAACAGAGATTCACCTTTAGCTCATGTTTTAGAGCTTTCTGTCTTGGGAATCAAAGGCCGTGGATTCTGTTTTCAGTGTACCTACGCCCACTGGCAATAGAATATTTGTGCCTAAGCTTGCATCACAATAATTTAATTTTAATACTTCCTTCCTAAGTGTCTATATTTATTTCAGAAGAAAAACCTAGTTCATGTTAGAGCTGCACGAACCTTTGAGAGATTATAACTCAGAAGCAGTTAAATTTTGCCTGTTTAAGAATTTACTGAGAGTCACGGAATCAGGCTAGACCTGCTATACTCCTTTGATATTTAAAAAAACCTAGCCTAAGTTTTCTGCAAACCATGTATATTTATCATTTGTGATGGCATGCATCATAAACTTAAAGGTTAGGCACATTTCACACCCAAAGCATCCTCCCACAATGTTCAGAAAAGAAATATAGGCTTATTAAAAACACAAGCTAGGGAACCATTTAGACTTCATATGATTCTTGCAGATTTCCTCTAGATGAAGCTATTTCAGAGGGCGGGGGCAACCCTGAGAAGTGAAGAAGAAACAATGAATTTGTTTCTTAAACCTCAGGACATACTGAAAGCTCATGGCAGAATAGGACAATTTTTTAGTACAAGCTCAGAAAAGCATCAGATACATCGCTTCTCCCAGTGGCTTCTGCTAATCCGGCTCCATATAATTTGTAGTATCATTATTCATAAATGAGAAGCTCTAATATGCATATATTGTAATACTGGTCTTCTGAGTTGTGTCTTCGAGTGGAAAGTTGTCTCTATGTCTAGGCTGTAGAATCTTATAGGAAAAGAAGATTCATGTTATGCATCTTGCTAGAGAAACCTCCTTTTATTGCCCTGTCCTTACATGCCCCATGGTGGAGGCATCTAAATCTCTCAGGTCCTGAATATCTGTACTGGACAATGGAAGGAAAATTGTCTCATGGAAAGCACTGCTCTGATACACCTGTGTTAACCCCAGTACTCCAAGTAATTTGGGTCTCTACATTCTTCTGCATTGCACAATGCAATACCATTCCGTTATATCCTACAGTATGGCATTAGGTAAATACGACCTAGGAAAGGAAAGCCTTTTTTTTTTTTTTTTTTCCATCCAGAGTTGTCAAATGCCTCAACTTTGCGGGTAGGTTTTTTAAAGGGGCTTTGAAATTCTGCTCCCTGTAAAATAAACAGATACTTTGCTACTGCCTTTAGTAGGTACACGTAACTTCAGCCAACTAATGATGGCTTGTGAAAGTAGCAATGCACTTTTATTTACACTTTTCTGTCTCTTTTTTTTTTTTTGATGTGAACTTTGCTGCAATAGTAAGGCTCTAACGCAGCTCTCTTTCTCATCTGAATTTTCTGAGTTGGGATAGTTGCTCTTCCTTGGTTGTTCTAATTTGCACCTTCCAATATCCCTGACAACGCAGTAACTTTTTGATTCTTTTTAAGAAAAGATCTTCTGTGAAGCCGATTTTTACTTTAGATTCAGGTGCACCCTTTTAATGTAGATATAATCCATACTGCCAAAAAGCAAGCTTAGATGAATCCACTTGTGTTCCTAACAGCATTTGCCTCAACTAATGTTAGTTGATTAGTCTTAAGATTGGCTAATCAAGAAATATGAAAAAACCAAGAGCTAATAAAACCTTTACTCCATGAGCATGCAAATTATATCATTGCAGTTGTGTAATAAATGTCAGCTCATGTTCAGCTCATGGCCAGTTTTTCCTGAACTCTTTTTATCAAGATGACTGAAAAATAGCAGAACGATCTTGATCCCTTTTGGGGGGGGGGGAAGGGGAGGGAAACTATCTATTTATTCCAAAAGTTGTTGCTGAAGTTGTTCAGTAGTTTGGTTATTTTCCAAAAAAATGTGAAAAGTAGCCACCAACAATTTCCCTGTTAGTTTGTCTCAGTGTTGTGCATTGTCTTAGAATGGATCTTAAAGGAAAGAGTAATTAGGGACAAAGAGGTGAATACAATTATCCCAATTATCAGAATGATTTTTATAAATATTTTATATCAGGCCAAAAGTTTTATATCAGATCAATCTCTTTTTTTTTTTGTGAATAATCTCTGATTTCTCATAGAAAGGATCTAACCCAAAGAACGTCATCGATCTAGATTTAAGCAAAGCATTTGATACACGACCGATGTACAATTATAAAGATAAATGAGTATGACAGGTATTGATAACAAATTGTGAGATGGATAGGAAGCTGTCAAAAGGGGAGAGTTCAGCAGTTATCAGAAAGGTGGGGGATTCTTTCTTGAGATCACTGTTGGGACYGGTCCTGTTTAATATAAGAAATAGTGGCCTCCAGGTAAGGAGTAGGCATGAATTCACTGAATTGGGCAAGACAGAAAGCTGGGGAGTATTGCCACTATTGTGGAGTGGGGAGACACCATGGAGTAGTAGAAATAGAACAATATTAAACAGGAAGAAGTCARGCACTGAAGGGAACAAAACCAACTGTTATAGACTGGTTAGTCGTCCAAAAGGAAGTGGCAGGAGAAAAGAAATCTATGCATACAGATGTGGCAGGAGAAAATGCATCTGTGCATTTGAAGAAAGTATGAAAAAGAGCTAAGGGATTTCCAAGACACGTTTGGCAAAGCAGATAGTTTAGACAGAAAACTGTCTTTTAACAGCGACGTAGAATTATCAGAACTGTTCTTTGAGACATTGTTAGGACCTCATATGGAATATTATGTACAATTTAGGTTAGTCATGTTCCAGAAAAAAAAAAGTGACATTTAAGTGACATTTACTAGATTAATTACAGTAGAGAAGTATCTGCCTTAAGAAGCAAGATTAAAAGCATTTGGCTTGTTCAGTTTATCTGAACAGAATCTGAGAGGGATATGATTTTATAATAACTATAAATTTGAGGAGAAGGGAATAACCATAGAAATACAAATTTTGACATAAGAATAAATTTAGAACACTTTATTATTATTATTACTATTATTCAAAGAGTTACATTTCAAAATAATCTTCCAAAACAGCATAGCAGGGAATCTAAATTGTTTTAAGATAGAAGATGACAAATTTATGGAAGAGATAACAGAAAAAAAGATTTCTGAAGTTTGAAATTGAATCTTTGGATATCTGATGTATTGATACCTTCAAAGAGATTTGAAAGGAGACTAGTCGTTGTTTATGCTATATGTAAGTAGTTTTATTTATACGTTTCAGGGCTTTTGACTGTTGCCATTTGGGGCCAGGACTTTTTTCCTTCCATACATTATTCGACTGCATAGCAGAAAATAGCTGTGTAAATGAAAATACCAGCCTTACCATTGAACCTAGCAATTTGAAGCCTTCTATTCTGTATATGTATACCTTGTCCCTGTCTAGTATATCCACATGAAAAAATGCAAAAGCCACTGTGTGCTGAAACTTGTGACCCCTGTTTGCTTACTGTGTCTACAAATCACCTCTTATCTCATTTTGCATTACTCTTCTCCAGAGCACATAAAGATAGGCCACATTCAAATAATTAGACAACTTTTTTTTCTGTTCTCCTCTTTCTACAGAGGAAAAATGGTTCCAGAAGGAAGCATGAGCAACACAAATAAAAACAGATGAAAAATTAAGTTAAAAAATTCACATCCTTGTCTAGGGTGAGGAAATGTGAAAAAAATGTGGTTACAAGGAGTGCGCAACTGGTCCTAAATAACCCACAAATATTTTAGAAAGAATCTGTTATCTTTTGCAGGTGGTATCTGACAATGTCATGCAACAGGAAAGTCTAACCTGTTGAAATAAGGAATGGCCTTTCAGACAAAATTACAAATGACAGACTAGTCACTGTCATTGCCATGAAAGATTTTTTGTTGGACCTTGAAGTTAGAATCCTAGCCATCACCTTGATATATAACCTGCTATAAGGAGAATGAAGGGGAATAGGAGAGGAGGGAGCTGAGAGAGACAAGCAGATGGGGAAGCAAGAGTGATGTGATAAGGATGGAATAAAAACAATAGGCAGTCAAATACTTTCCAGGGAATTCAAGCACTATGTGCTCCCTCCCCATCCTCCTGACACCCTGACACCCCCAGCGACATCTGGCCAAACAAAAATTTGCAGTGTACAATTCAAGGGCCAGACTGGTGCTTCCACTGTGAAGCAAGGAGCAGACTGCATATGTTCCCTAATCATAGGACTGATGCCACATTAAATCCTCAATGATTTCCTTTTTAAAAATTCAGAATAATCACTTAACATGTGGTCAGCACCAGGCACTCACAGCCAGAGGTTTAATAACTAGTAGGATATGCATTTGGACTTACTGAACTACCTGGGTACCTGAACATAAGTACCTCTGCCATTTTACGTGCCCTGTGTATCCTGTTTAGGTTCCACTTGCCACTCCAGAAGAAAAAACAGGCCGGGTGCTTATCCTTGTCTGTCCTGCACAGATTTCTCAGATACCTCTGGGCACCTAAAAGGGATTAATCACTGCATTTAAGATCTAAGTAGCCCCCTCAATACGAATATCCAGAATAGGCCAAGATCATTTGTCAAATCCCACGGTCCTTTGTCCAAAAAAAAAAAAAAAAAGTGGATTTATTCAATAGTAACTTTGCTTTAATTCAAGAATCAGAGTTTTGATGAACAGGTTTCGCCTACCACAATGTGTGGTTCCACAGTGCCTTCACAAACTGTATACTTACTTGCATTCATTTCACCCATTTCACCCTGAGGTGACATCCAACATGGTTAGTCTGCTGTGAAATAAGGCAGACCAGTATCATTTACGGGTCATGTAAATATCAGGCTCAGCAATTCCTTCTATAATGGAACATGCCGCGCTAGATTTACTGCTTCAGTGGGATACCTCTGCAGTGCTCAGCTGGTGCAAAGTAGTCTACTACAGCTGGTATATCTGAAGATAACCTGGAATGGGAGATCCTCAACTTGCATAGTACTAGCCTTGCAGGCTCCTTTCCCACTTTCCTGCTGTAGCACTCATATAAGGATATTCTAGTATTTACAGGATTAAACAAATCTTTTGGCTGTCTGCTCTAGGAGACTGTCCTGTGTGCCTGTGCCACATGGCGCAATTGGGGCTGGAAGTGGAGATCTGTCACCTCAACCTCCTTGCTCTGCTGGTCAAGGCCCAAGGGACGCAGACTGTGTGCCCCCAGAATTTTTGACTGTTCAGGACACATTACTCAAAGTGAGCCAGTTTTCTGGCCCAACCAAAGACACAACATGGATGAGATGAGCAACCTGGTTAGTTTTATTTTGCTGCCAGCTTTCATTTCTTAATAAGAAATTAATAAATCAGCCTGTAGTTAGCAGTGTCCCCCAGGGGTCAGTCCTGGGTCCAGCCCTGTTCAACTTCTTCATCAATGACCTGGATGAAGGGACAGAGTGCACCCTCAGCAAGTTTGCTGACGATACAAAACTGGGAGGAGTGGCTGATATTCCAGAGGGCTGTGCTGCCATTCAGAGAGACCTGGACAGGCTGGAGAGGTGGGYGGAGAGGAACCTCCTGAAGTTCAACAAAGGCAAGTGCACGGTCCTGCACCTAGGGAGGAATAACCCCATGCACCAGGACAGGTTGGGGCTGACCTGCTGGAAAGCAGCTCTGTGGAGAAGGACCTGGGAGTGCTGGTGGACACCAAGTTAACCATGAGGCAGCAATGTGCCCTTGTGGCCAAGAAGGCCAGTGGTACCCTGGGGTGCATCAGGAAGAGTATTGCCAGCAGGTCGAGGGAGGTGATCCTCCCCCTCTACTCAGCCCTGCTGAGGCCACATCTGGAGTATTGCGTCCAGTTCTGGGCTCCCCAGTACAAGAGGGATGTGGCACTACTGGAGCAAGTCCAGTGAAGGGCTACAAAGATGATTAGGGGACTGGAGCATCTCTCTTATGAGGAAAGGCTGAGAGAGCTGGGCCTGTTTAGCCTGGAGAAGAGAAGGCTGAGAGGAGATCTTATCAACGTGTACAAGTATCTGAAGGGAGGGTGTCGAGAGGATGGGACCAGACTCTTTTCTGAGCGACAGGACGCGAGGCAACGGGCACAAACTGAAACACAGACAATTTCATCTGAACATGAGGAAAAACTTTTTCACTGTGAGGGTGACAGAGCACTGGAACAGGTTGCCCAGAGAGGTGGTGGAGTCTCCTTCTCTGGAGATATTCAAAACGCGCCTGGATGCAATCCTGTGCAATGTGCTCTAGGTGACCCTGCTTGAGCAGGGGGGTTGGACTAGATGATCTCCAGAGGTCCCTTCCAACCTCAGTGATTCTGTGATTCTGTGAAGAGGTTTTCATTTTCCAAAGAGCATGATTTACTTTCTCACTAAGATCTTTTCATGTTCAGAAAAGGAAGCTTTACCCTTCAAGAGGAATATTTTTATGAATCTCTCTGCTTCTTTATTATATAAATGCTGCCAAATTTGTCTTTTAAGATGTTGATCAATGAAATAATTCAACTGAATTTTGTCATGTTAGCACTAGCTTACCAGCGTTTCATAATTTCTTCATTCAAAACATCACAGTCTGATCAGTGTTGTTTGTTATATGGAAGTAATAAAAATGTCTTTCTCTCCAGTTTTATTCTCAGAAATACTGACTCACAGACTTGTTACCTTTTCCAAGTCATGCTTAGCTGAGTCCAACAAGTTTCAAGGTGTTATCAGAGAAAAGGGATACACATATGATGAAATTACTAGTTGGTGGGAAGGAAAAAACAGGGAACAAATCTACGAGCAATACATATCCATTTACATTGTGAAATGAGAAACATCCCTGAGAGGGAGCTTCTAATCTCATAACATTACTTCAGCTCAAAAATGACAATGAGGCAGATTTACTGTGAAATCAGGCTCATCCTCTGCAGATCATAGGATTTCCATTTCTGAAGCTCATTAATGCTAATGCAACATTTTCCATTTGCTTTGTGGGCTTTGAATGAACCCAGAAGCATTGATTCAACAGAGCACTCAGGCACGTGTTTCGTTCACATCAATCTCAAGGAATGTGGTAGGGGTATGTAGAGGGCAAGCCCATGCTTCTGAGCTTTGCTACATGAGAGCTGAGATATCTGTATACCAGCTGGCCTTTACTGCTGGTCACCTAGCAAAGCTGCTTTTCCTTCAGGAGCTACTCAGCCATGGGTTGTCCACAATGCTGGACAGAAAATGTGCAGGGGTTGTTAATGCTGTTCAGAGACCTTATTTATTCCCTGGCAGATTTTCACCTGAGATGAACTATACAGCAGCTTATTCTTCAGCATCAGTCCTTTCCTCTCCCGCTGTAATTCCTGCAGGCTAGCTAAAGCCTGACACAGCTGCAAGTTGGTTGTGAGACTCATTTCTGTGGTTTCACAGTGAATGAAACATAAATAGAGTTGCTGTGGCTTGCTTTCCTCATACCCCTGCCAAACTTCACCAGCTTTAGCTTTACTTTGCCAAGAAAAGAAAAAACTTCATCCTGTGTTTGTAAAATAGAGCTAAATACAGCATTGGCAAAACAACTTGAAAACATGTATTTTTTAAAAGACCTTCTCTTCCATTAGGCAACACTCATGCTATTTAGAATGCTCTTTTGATGCAACAACTAAAGATACGCATGCCACAGGAAATGGCTACCATATCTGCTCATCACTGCATCTGCTACTTGAAGAAAATCCTGCATGTGAAAGGAAAATTCGCGTTGGAAGGTTGGGTGTAAAGATGAATGGCTGTTAAAGAAATTTTTCTGATTTCAGAAATATTTTTGTAAAACTCCTAATCAGTATTATTATACTAATTAAAGACGAAAACTCATTAACATGGTACCGTAGTGTTTCCAGGATAAAACAAAAAGTAAGATCTTTAGAGTCGTATGTACTGTGTCAAAGAAATTGTCACTGATTGGTTCCTCGAATTTAGTTGAAAGGAAATTACTTAAAAGAAAGAAGTATCACAACCTGAGTGACTAGCAAATGGATGAGGAAAATTAACTTATTTTAAAACGTTATTCCTGAAATGTGATCTAATCAACTCTACATCAGGGTGCATGTGTGCATATTAGCTTGTGGACATGCTCCCTTTTCTCAACCTGCACTGTTATTTTAATACCAAATATATAAAATATTGTTCCATAATATATTGTAATATTCAAAACTCAAAAAATCTTTCCTTGAAGATCATCTTCTGAGTATACCTATTTCAGGAATAACATTTTAAAATAAGTTAATTTTCCTCATCCATTTGCTAGTCACTCAGGTTGTGATACTTCTTTATTTTAAGTAATTTTGTCAGGATTTCTGTGAATGTTTTTGTTTTGCAAGCTGTTCTTTGTAAATATTTAACATTACAATTTTAAGAGGGGCTGATTTTCTATACCTTTATCTAATTTTGTATTTCTGTTTCCTGCATGGACACCTGCTTGCATAGTTTTCTTGTGCCAACTTTTATTTTCAACTTTTTTCCTGAGTGACTTCAGATACACACTTAAAATCAGTATTTGGAGGCACTCTTAAGAAAAAGTCATTCACTAAACATTTGTGAAGAAAGAACATAGTGTAATGTGAATGCAGTCAAAATTATTATTGAAAAAAGAGATCCATAGAACATTCAAAAAATGGGGATTAGGCAGTTATCTCTTCCTGGCCTTACAAAAGCGATATAAAGCAAAGTTTGGGAAAGTGTTATCTTCTCCGGAGAACAAAAGTAAAATCTGATATCCCAGACATCTCTGCAAATTTCAAAGGTATAGGCTGCTCTCCACTGCATAGAACTTTTTCCAAACACTAATGCTCTTGATCTTCATGAAAAGCATCATATATTATCTATACTTACTTACTTTATACTTAACACATTAATGAGATGTAATTAGTGCCTTTCATCAGCCTCATTCCATGTCATTACAAACTTGAAATTATTTCCACTATTTTATTCACTTTGGACAAGTGCACCAAAATTGAGATCCCACACATTGCTTTTCAATCAGTTACTGTAACTCCTCTGAGATATCTCCCTTACTTGTTCTGCATACAGATATGAGAAGGAAGTTAGCCGAGAAAAAAAAGAAGGTGAAAAGAGACTGTAATGGAAGTGCTCAAGCCCAAGAACTCACAGACCTTTTGCTCTGGAGCCAGTGATACTGTTACATTCTAAAAAGCTCTTATCATGCAGACAAAAATATGTTAGAATAGGGCTTTCTACTGTGCCATTTGATTTAAGAACTCTTCCATCAGAGATTCTCCTACTTCCTCATGCTAATCTGAAACCCCCAAATTTTGATCTGGAGTTGGAAATGCTAGAATTGGATCTAAAAATGTACCAAGAACCACATGAACGAGGAACGAATGGCACACTCTGCAAAAGGCCTAAAGACCAATGTTGGGGAAGTTAAATGTAGCAGTTAAGAGTGCCACACTTGCTTTTGAATGACTAATCAGTAGCATGTATTATTTGACTTGGTTTTAAAATGTCTATGTACAATTATAAACACTCTACTCAGTCTGATCCCTGAAGTTTCCTTTCTTGGCTTCCAGAAGCATAAAAACACCCCTGCATTTCCAAAAGAGAGGAGAAAAAATAATTTCCCATCCAATGTATTTAAAACCATGAGAACGCAAAGAAGGAAAAAAGATACCTTGTTACTTTGGAGTAATCAGATAAAAAGGAGTCCTAGAAAAAGGCTCGTAGGAGCTCTACTCTTGAAAAACAGCAAAACAACAATAGCAAACAGATAAAAGAATCTCAGCTTCTATCAGCTTGCAAGAACCCTAGACCATAAGGAAAGAAAAAAAAAACCCATGTTTTCTCATGGTTTCTCAAATGCATGTTAGAAATTTTTCATTTGACCCTTCATTTTTGTGGGGCTGGTTTTTTTTATCATAAAAATGTGAATTCTTCCTTATCTCTGCATTCTTCATGCCCTTGTTTTGTAAAGAAAAACCACAAAGGATCTGTATTCTTCCCACCTAAGTGGAAACACTGTTCACAGCTTTGCACTGAGTATGCCAGGACATCTTTCCTTCTGTCCCTGTTTATTTGTCTTCTTTATGTTTTATTGTTTTGTAAGGAGAAAGTGTTTTGTCATATTCATGAATTACAGATCAGTTTCTCATGAACTGGCAGGACTGATAGCAGTAGTTTTTCTTCTCTGCAGTCTGTAGTTCCACCTGTTTCTCATTGCCTGCCTTCTATTTTTCTACCTTATCTACTTCTTTCTCCCCATAGATGGGGAAAGCTGCCTGGAATGCCAGTTGGCAATTACATTCCGCAGATGACTTCTGTAAAYTGGTCTACTTTTCAACACTTAAAGACAAATTATTTGTGCTGAGGGGAGTTCAGTTTAAGAAGAAGAAGAAAATAATGCATGGTTTACATAGCTGAATGTACAGGTTGAAGATTGGACAGTTTCAATACTATTTATATATATACTAGGTAAAGTTTACCAGCTTTATTCCTGAAGAGTATTTTTTAACATTGCTATTATTTCAAGCCATATTTTTTCTAGATAGTTCTCATTCCATTGTTTTAAATCTAGTTGTATTCTACATGTTTGATATGCATTTAGTGGTCTTATTTTTCTCCATTTTTAGCTTCACTATGATAATATATGGCAAGTTGGATTTTTAGATATGCTCAGCTTGAATCAGTCATTGATAAATCTGACCAGGAGAAAGGTTAGATAAGAGTGGGCATTTCTGGAAATCTTAGTATTTGCAATGCTACCATGTGTTTCATCCTAAAGAATCAAGAAGTTGTTGTATTTTACAAACTAATACAATCTTCACTTTAGAGATAACTGAAATGCAGCTACAAGTGAGGGATAAAATTAGTAGAAATGGGAAATACCATATACAATTGAAATTATAATGATTTGCAATAACCACAGCAATCAGGACCTGCCTTGGACGCTTTGGATCTTTTCAAGGGAAAATCGAGAGGAATTCTGTTCCTTCAAAACCTGGAAACTCATCAGCACAGTATGCTGGAGACCTATGCTTAATAGTAGGTGCATCTTTTGTTTTTGTAAGTGGGTAGGACTACTTTCTGAATTTCAAAACAATGTCTTATGAAGAATCACACAACAATGCCACAAGTGAGTGTCTTCACCTTTTGTAAACAGATGTAGAGATTAAATCCTCAACAAATCTAAAGTAATTTCAAGTTCTGAAATATTACAGTAAAGCAAGAAAGTTAAAAATGATTGTGCTCCCTAATGACTGTTATCTATCCATGCTGTCCAGGTATAATACTGGCGCTGTTGTACATAATGTCAATTTTAAAGTCTTCATATATATTCACAGTTCAGATAGCTTTATAGTAACTTTATAGTGATAAATTACCTAATTTTAAGAATGCGTATACTCATAATATTGCATAGATGCAGATTTTGATGAACATGCATTTAAATATACACATGTACTGTATAATGTGAAAGTAAAAGGAAGAAATATTCTGAGATATTTGCTAACAGTTTTCATATAACAGTAATGAAGACGCAATTACACAGTTCACCTCCACTAGAAGACTATGGCAGAAATACGGTGCAGCTTGTCTCTGGTTGCTTGGAACCCTGAGCAGGTTTAAATCCAGACTGATGTGGTCTTATACTTCCTTGTTCGCTTGACAGGATAACTCCTTCCTCACCACCCTCAAACTCTCTACTTCCTAGTTACAAGAGAGCTCTCTCTCTTGGCTGTGCAGAGGGGACCCAAGAATCAGGCCCAGAATGCTTGGCAGCTTTCAGGACTGAGCCCTAACAAAGGTGATACTCTGTCAGACAGAAGGACATTTTGTCAGTGAACAGTGAGGGCCAGCTGCTCCACAAAGGAAGGCAAGCCTGGAGTGGAGCACAGTAGTAAGGCAGGCATGAGTAGTGGCCTCACCAGCAAGGAGCTGCGATGCAGAGCAGCAAGTCCAGGTCAGGATCAGGGCCAGAGACAGTGGCCAGGATCAGACACAGTCCAGTGATCACCCAGCAAGGCCATAGGGACTAGGCAGGTCCGAAGTCAAGCTGGGACGCTGAGCAGGTGGGTCTGAGTCGGGGTCAGACTTGTGGAGGTAGGAGACCAGCTGCAGACCCAGCTTTTGCACAGCAGCAATGTAGCACAGGCAGGGGCAGTGGTGAAGCCTCAGCTTAAAAGTAGTTCCCAAAGGCAAGGAGGGGCAGACCCTTACTTCTAGGTTCCTTCACAACAGCTCTTATGAGCAAAGGAGCTGACCTTGGACTTGGTCAGCTAAACACTTTAACTTAGCCAGCTACTTTCCCAGATGGGGGATGTGCTCTGGGCCCTCATATCAGTCCCCCCTCCCAACAACATGTGTCCCCACACCTTACAAAGGTCTGGGTTTAGAGGGGTGCTTGGTGTGAAATGGCCTGATCTTAGCTGGTACGTGCACCTCTGCTGCTTCCCAGGAGCACTCCTCAGGTCTGCATTCCTGCCAATCAGTGAGACAGTGAAGCTTTTCCCAAATGAATTTATGAGTCCAGAATCCGCTTCACACAGTAGTCTGGCTGTTCTTTCACTGTGACTGTGGATGGGAGTGTGGGCTGGCAATGGAAAGGGTCCTAATGAGGAGGTTTTAAGAGGGATACATGGAAGACTAGATGGATCTTCATGGCTCGTGGAAGGTCCAGGTGGTTAGTAATTGGATTGACTTGTTCAGCAATGGTGAAAGGTCCCTGGTAAAGGTGGTCCAGTTTGGCTGATGGTGAAATGTCCTGGATGCACTCACTGGATAGCCAAACCTGGCCACTGATGGAAAAAACTGCATTTGGGCAACATTGTCTCCTATATGCACTTTCAGCGTTGTGCAACTGTCTTATTGTTAGGAGGGTATGGACTTGCTGGAGCTGTGTGAGATCACCAGCTGCAAGTACATGTGAGACAGACAGTGTGGCTAGACAACTATGGAGGTGGAAGCCAAGCTGGCAAAAAATGGGGTCTGCAGTGTAGATGTATGAGTGTTATTACTGTAAGCAAACTCCATCAAGGGGAGCAGGGCAACCCAGTAGTTCTCTAGAAAGTTGCTGGAACACTGGAGGTACTGCCCCAGGATACGATTCACTGTCTCTGCCTGCCTGTTGGTCTGGGGTAGTGAGCTTGTACATAAAGGAGACCCTTCTGAAATCTAGCTTTGAACTCGTATCCCCAGTTGGTAACAATGCTGGCTGGGAAGCCATAGCATCAGAAAACATGTTGTAGAAAGAGATGGGCAGTCTGTGGGGCGGTGGGCAACTTCCTAAGGGGAACAAAGTGAGCCATTTTAGTGAACAAGTCCACAATCACCAGCACAGCTGTGTTCCCATGCAAGAGAAGCACTTCCTTTCCTAAGATCTGGTCGATGGGGCAGGAATATGGGTGATGGGGTGGCAGAATTTCTACTCCCCTTTTCTCAAAGGCATCAGCAAAGTCACCGTACTCATCTGGCAGTGGTGTTGACAGGGGTCCAGCGGTCATGGCAGAGGTGCGGTTATGGTTTGGGGGTGTCATACTGTGCTTGGCTATGGCATGAGTGTAGTCCTCCATTGCAGTTCTCCCCAGGGTTACTGTAAGGCTCTCGACAGTAGACAGGGCTGTGGCAATCATTTGGCCAGACAGCCGCTCACATGAGGTGTAATCTCTGGACCAGCCCACACAGAGCCCTGTGGTAGAGGAAGCAACCCCCAATGGCTCCTGGGGCTGGCTCCCGCCCTCAGATCCTGGGTCTCGGAGCTGTACCCAGCCTCGATGGAAGTGTGTCAGGGCACCTGACAGCACCCTGGGCCCTATGCGTGGTCCTTGGTCTGGGCTCTACTGAAAACACTATAGCCACAGATACATGTGTTCCTCATGCTTGCTTGACTTGCCTGTGACAAAGCTGGCTTAGAAAGGTAGACTTTTTTTTTTTTTTTTTTGGCCTAAAGGTGTTTTTGAATAATCCTGTGCAGCTGTGCCAGACTCCATGTGTGGGCAGTGCAGATGGCTTCCTGCACATTCTCCCCGCTGCAGCTGTTCAGAAAGAATTTACCAAATGCCCTTAATCAGAAAAACCCGCTTAAACAACAGTTTCCATAAAGTTATATTGACTTCAGTGAACTGTCCTGTGGGCGAGAAATATGTAGAAAAGTTTCTCAGATTTAGTTCAAGAGATTTTTGGCTTTAGATTATTTTCATTATTTTATGATATGTATTAGGCACTCTTACTGTTGGCATGGCTTAATACTACAGTTGAAATATTTTTATGTTAAAGACTGTTAAAGGCTGCAGTTGCTTAATGCTGATTGAAACATCTTTTCTGGATCTTAAATTGTAACAAACAGGTATCATAAGTTTCAGTCTAGTCCATTCTGTACCAGACCTGAAAGTCTCCTGCAAAGGAAGCATATCTGTAGACTTAAAGATGCAATTTGCCGTTATTCAATTTTAAAGTGAAGTTGCGTTTTGAAGAGTTTTCTAAAGGTTCTATGTTGCTTCTGAAATGGGTTGATGAATATAATATTTATTTAACTTCTATTAGTTTTAATTTTGGAAAAGATTAATCAAAGCATACTTATGGTAATAAAATAGACTTTTGCTTTCCCATATGTGTCACTGTGGATTGAGCCACCATTTTGTCGCCCAGTCAGTCACCACTATGAAGTGCTTTTGCATTTCTTTACAGCCGTTGCTCACAGATATTTCCCCAAATAACCTGATAACACTGACAAACATTTTCACCTCACTACTTGGCTTCTTCTCAACATCGTTAATGMATAAGTTAAAAAGCACTGAGTCAAGCACAAATCTCTGAGGTATACTTCTGGCAATCTCCCTCCACTATGAAAACTGTTTTTGCCACTTGTTTTCCCTCTCTTAATCAGTAGTTTATTTACCCATGTTAAGTCCCCTTTTTCAGTGTCAGCTTCATCTCATTAAGAGCCTTTGGTAGGAGACCTTGTTGAATGCCTTTTCAAAACCCAGGTGCACTATATCCACTTGATTGTTCTAGTCTGGATGTTTCCTGAGTCCTTTGGAGAACTTCTACATACTTGTTTGGTTTCCCTCTGCAACAGCCATGTTGCTCTTCCCTAGTGGTTCATATTTATTTATTTATTTTTCAAACAGTTTCAACTAATTTACCTACTGCAGATGTCAAGCTACTGGTCTGTCTGGATTCTCCTACAAAATTCTAAAATAATTGGTGTCACGTTAGTTATGTGTCAGTCCTGATACCACATTGTTTCTGAGAGAGTGGCTGCGCACTGGTTTGGGACTTACCTATCTCATCCTCAAGTCTCTCCAGAATACAAAGGTAAATACCAATTGATGTTGGAGATTTCTTACTGTTCATTTTATCTATCTGTTCAATAACTTAAGCAGCTCCTTTCATGTGCCTACAGTAAAAAAAGAGAAAGAGTTCAGCTCAGATATCTCCCTGAAAGTATACATATTGAGCATGGATGGAAACAATTAATTTTCTTGTCTGCTATGACTTCTCCTCCTGAGTGCTCTTTTCACATGTTGATCATTTCCTGGTGTTATAGACCCCCTAGAAGGTTTCTTCCTGATGTGTTTGAAAACAGATTTGTTATTTGTTTTTGTGATATCTGCAGCATGCTTCTCAAGTTCTTTTTCATCCTGCTATTTTGTGTTTTTTACGTGTAACCAACCTACTGATGGTTATTATCCCTTCTAGTTTCCAAATTTAGACACAGCTTAAGGTTTTTAAGGGATCTCCCTTTCTAATTGTATCCCCTGTTTATTCATGCCTGTTGGATTTTCTGAAGTCTTTGGTGATAGATTGTGTTTCTCTACTTTGAGAAGTTATATAGTGGTGTTAGTCTCTGTGCCATGGGAAGTGATTAATCTCTTTAACCTTTTTTCTGACAACTTTTCTCATTTATATGTAGGTTTTTTTTTTTAATTCAATCAGCAGTAGACTCTTTGACTTTAGCTACTTAAGGATTTTGGAATCAAAGTGTCTTATGGTTATTCATTAATTCCTAATGGTGATATTTGAACCAGACCCTGCACATTGGTCTGGACCAAACCTAAAACTGGCATTGGATATTTAATCTCAGAATCATACACTGATGTGATATTCACCCAGGCTATTGGGGAACAGAAGTCTCCTATTACTTTTTTGTCTMTTCCATTTCCTTTTAGATTCAACACTCTTCTTTAATACTGTGAAGCCACTGTTAATGTCTTTGTTAGGTGAGGTAGTAAAATAATTCCAAGAGCTTTGTTTTTTCTTCCCCTAATATGCTGCTAGATGGATTTTACTGAATGAATTTCTCATTCACTGTGGGGAGCCCAAAGTCTGATTGGTTGGTTCTGTGCAATATGGCAAAGTACAACTTAATTAAAGAATAAAATGGGTAGTCATGGGATTGTGGCTTCGTCTTCTGTGTGCATTGATGCATGATGGTTTGTACTGCTTAAAAAAACAAAACAAAACTGTGTGTGTGTGTGGTTTTTTTTTTTTAATATATATATGAAGCATCTGTAGCCTGTTTTTGATCGGTATGTTACTGTAAACACACTTCATATTTTAAAATTGGTCAGCTGTCTTAGGGCACTCTCTGCATAGACTTTTCAAATATTCTAGTCACTTTCATCTCAAAATTGCATCTTTTGTGTCTTGTGATGTACAAGACACAAAAGAAATATGACGCATAAGAAAGTTTGTAGCATGACAAATTTATGAGAAACAAGTCAAATGGATTCCTTCACTGTGGTAAGTGGATACGTTGCAAGAAATCCTGCTATCCTGACCACACTATTTTACGCAGTGATTTTTCCAGGCTGTATTTTGGTCTGAGTTATGCTGGTTTAATTGATATCAAACTTTCTCAAGTCAGTTTCAGTGAAACATAGGATTGAATTTGGGTTAATAGTTTAGACATATCCTAGTATCTCCTTGAATCCCTTTACAAACAAGAGACAAAGCTTCAAACAGAAGGAAAATAAAAAAAGATTGTTGCTTAAGCTTGGATAGGTATGTTAAAACTAGTACTAATAAAAGTTCTTTAAAACTGTACAATATCAATCATAAAAAGTTTTATTTCCAATGTACATAATATAAAGTATTATATTTATATGCTTTAAACTTTGGAAGTGCTATCTTAAAGAGAAAAGCAAACTACATCTATGCTAGATGTGTGCTATTTTTAAGTGTAAAAAAGAGTTAATACTCTTGGAAAATTTGATGCGTAATTTGACCTAATCACCATGCAGTGCTGTTTTGGGGCACAGTAATTATGGACAATCACATTTTTCTTCTTGCATGATGACTCAAAAATGACTACAGGCATGTATTAAAATCTAGCTTATTGAAGCTTTCGTAGCTGTAGATTAACTTGTACTTCAATTGTGTATGGAGTTTACATGATCAGTGGTTGGTTAGATCTCACATAATCACAGAATGGTTGAGGTTGGAAGGCACCTCCGGAGATCATCTAGTCCAACCCCCCCTGCTCAAGCAGGGTCGCCTAGAGCACGTTGCACAGGATTGCATCCAGGTGGGTTTTGAATATCTCCAGAGAAGGAGACTCCACAACCTCTCTGGGCAACCTGTTCCAGTGCTCTGTCACCCTCACAGTGAAGAAATTTTTCCTCATGTTCAGATGGAAGTGTCTGTGTTTCAGTTTGTGCCCGTTGCCTCACGTCCTGTCACTGGGCACCACTGAAAAGAGTCTGGCTCCATCCTCTTGACAACCTCCCTTCAGATATTTGTAYATGTTAATAAGATCTCCTCTCAGCCTTCTCTTCTCCAAGCTAAACAGGCCCAGCTCTCTCGGTCTTTCCTCATAAGAGAGATGTTCCAGTCCCCTAATCATCTTAGTAGCCCTTCGCTGGACTTGCTTTGGTAGCGCCACATCCCTCTTGTACTGGGGAGCCCAGAACTGGACGCAGTACTCCAGATGTGGCCTCAGCAGGGCTGAGTAGAGGGGGAGGATCACCTCCCTCGACCTGCTGGCA
>NW_020450864.1:269949-357023 GCF_003343035.1 Apteryx rowi
AAAAAAAAAAAAAAAAAAAAGAGCTGTAGAAACACACATAGTCTTGTGTCAAAATGCCCTACCTGATTTTTACTGGTGTTTTCAAAGCATTCTAACATGCCTTAAATGATCTCTACGTGTTTTTTCACACAGTGGAGTATTCATGGTCATGATGATTCTAGAGCAGTCTTCCAGACACCTCCTTCAAGTAAGTATCATTCAGGCCTACATTTTGGTACTTGTCTCTATTTCAAAACAAGCTAAAATCACTTCATCGGTCTATAAATATGCTCTGACACTCATTTGGATGCCATTGAAGATTTCTGGCTTAATGAACAATTTGTAACACCCAAGAGATTATTCCTTTGTCTGTAGGAAGAAAGGYATTTTTCAGTTATTTTAAAATATTTAACACATATGATGAATAACTGTTTTTCCTTCATCTTTTAATCCTTCACATAAAATGACATTTATTTCTGAGGTTTCCTTTTGCTCAGGCAAAATTTTTTTTTCCTTTATTATCTGTGCAGCTCTACCTCCTCTTTAACAGCATAGACTAGAAGCAGCCTGGTAAAAGAAAACAAAATTAACAATGATGGGAAAAAGGATGTGTAGTTTTTGTGCAGTTTTAACATAATTGTGCCCAATGGTTTAAGCCTTGGGTTTTCACWGCATGGGAACTGGTTGTGTTTCCTAATTTAGGCCTCTGCAAGGCCTACAGCTACCCCATCTCCCTTACTTTCCTTTCTGTGGTGCAAGGCACAGTATGAGCAACATCTGTTATCTTTCTTTTGAAGTGTTAATAAATTGACTGCTGTTGCACAGTGAACACTTTTCTCTTTTACTTTTTCCAGCTGTGTTTTTCTTCATTCACTGGTTTCAGCTGAATAATCTTTCTGCTCTTCTTTCTGTGAAGTTCATTTACAATTCCCAAAGGACAACTATAACAACAGTGTCAGATATCCTATTACAGTCCTTTTCTCTTTCTTCCTAACTCTTGAGGTACACATCTTGTACCTGAGCCATCTTCCTTTCTTGGATTTCGCCATTTGGTGCTGATTCCTTCAGGACTGGGGTGGTCATGCTACTTYGTGTGGGATGAACTGCTTAGCAGTTTCTCAGATTTCTCTCTCTCTCGCTCTTTTTTTTTTACTTTTTTTTTCTTCTCTTAACTAAGTGGGGAAAAGAATGGCTGTGGTGGGTCACTGAATGACAGGCAAAGCCCCTCTGTGGTTGCATTGGGCAATAATACCTCAGCAGAGAGCAGCAAACTCCTTCAGTAACTAGTTAAAAGCACATGTGAACACTCTGGGCTATAATTAGAGGAAGAAACTAGAGTTGCAGCGTCTCATACCAGCTCCATAGGCATTTCACAGAGGCAATTCTTATTATTTCTTGATCTTTGTTCATAAGAGCAGCTACTTTTGCAGGAGAACAACTCAAGAGAATTTGCTGGGAATGGTGATGAAAATAGCCATTCACTGCAATGATGAGAATTTTTTTTTTTCCCCTCCTGTCATTCAGAATTGGTGAGATAGATTGTTTCATTTTTTCCTCTCCTCTTCCTCCGAAGCATCAGCTCTCAGCCATCTATAGAGCCAGGGAAGCCCAGAGGAAGCAGCACCCCTATTCTGGTGGCATTCAGCAAGTCCTGGGGCCCAAAATGTCATCTGTGTTGTTGCTCACATGCATGGGGGAATCTGAGTGGGATGGATGCAAAAACAGAACCACACCACTCAGTGACCTTAAGATAATCTTATTAAATAAGCTACAGCAAGTGAATAGTGATTTCTATTCCACAACACTCTCACACTTCTCATTCAYGCTAATCAAGGCCCCTCCAGTCCAGCTGTGACCAGCACCATAGATTCAGGGGAATGAGGCCCCCTCCAACCAGCCAACACATTTGAGGTTTGGCCAGCAGCCTGACCATTGCACGTAGTGTTTCCACTGTGGACTTGGTCATCTTCATGGTGTCAGACACCTTTGTATGGAGTTCCCCTCCCTGCCAAGGGGCTATTTTTTTCACTATTGCTTTCTGAATTAGATTAGATAAACTGTTATTCATGTAGCACCCAAGACAATCTCTTTGACTTTCCCCATATCAAAGACCAATCGGTGGTTTTTACCTGGGTTTCTATCGCCCTCTGGTCTCCTGTCCCCAAATACATTACAAGGGTGTGAAGCTGGCAACAGTAATGTAAGTAAGTTCATTTGTGCTTCCTTTTCCAGTGAATGCTGGATTCATCTAGTCAGTTCAAGCTGGGTAGATGTAGTCAAGGACTCTTTTATCTGAGCAGTGCTTTCAGGGAAGCTTTACCCCATGACAAATGCTCAGGTTAAAGTCAGTCACTGGTTTTGGACTGAAAAAGGAATTTTCCTCTAGGTCAGATTGGCTGAGGCAAGGGGCTTTTCCATGTTTCTCTGCAGCATTGAGCAGGGGTTGTTTGCTAAGGCCTGTGTTGCTCGAAAGGCTTCCTGCCACTGCAGGAGCATCAGATAAGAGTGGCCTCTTGCTTTCCCTCCTCCCTTTCACCAGTGTTTTAAAAGCACAGCTTCTACATATTGTACAACATGTAGAGCCCATATACAACAGTGGGCTGGGTTCAGTAAGGCAGTTTGTAGAGACTGTTGTGGTGTGTGGGTTCCTCCCCACCCCCAATAGCTGGGTCTTCATGTTCAAAAGTAATTTCAGAGACTGAAAATCTTAACTTTGTGGCAGAGGTCATGGATCCTTCCTCCTTTCCTGGGCTTTCTGCAAAAGGCATAATAAATTCTTCTCTCTGTAGAAGAAACGGCTCTAGGGTGGCAGAGCACATCTGTTGTGATGCTTGTGTAACACTTAGAGTTAAAGAGGAAAACCAAAGGTGTCTCCATGTAAAGCTGTCAAGGAGACAGCTGACTTTTAGTTTGCTAAAATTTTAGTGTTGTATTCCTCTTTGGTAGCACACTCTTGGGGAGGCTTCCTCTTGTCCAGGGATGGCAAATCTTGATTTCATCAACTGTGAGCTTGTCATTGGCTTTCAAAAAAGGAAAGGCTGAGAAGAAAAAAAGTCTCAAACACATTCTGAAAAATGATAACTCCTGCCCTACAATGTTAAGAAATCTGAAGAGGTTTTTCATCATTCAAATGAGTGATTCACAAACCCATCCCAAAGGCAAGAAAAATCTCCTCCTTTCCTATGTCTCTGAGCTGTCATGTTGCTGGCCACCCTTGAGGAAAAAAATTTCTCCTCAGTTCTCCAGGTATTACCCCTAAAATGTGGTGGTGATTTTGAGATAGACAGAAGTTGTTCAACTGAATGCAGAATGAGGCTTTCAGCCCTTCAGGCTGTGCAGAATCCAGTGGCAGGTGCCTCCCCCTTACAGCACAAACCTGTGCGGAGCTAATTCAAGAAAGCTTCCTCTAGCCCTAAAAGCAAATGAGAATGAGCTGTCCTGAAAGGCATCGTATTCTGGTAACACTTAAAATGGAGACCACTTTTATGCACTGTAWAATCATGGAGGTATTAGGGACTCTCCACTGCTTTTCTCTGTCCTCTCATTCGCACACATACAGAGCTCTCTCCCATACCTGAGAGGAAACAATCTTCCCCTCTTCCAAATCCTTTTGCTCTAGTCCTTTCCTTCCTAATGTTTGCCTAAGGCCCCTGCCAGAGGAAGATACAATTCCTTCAGTGTTAGTTAAGCTGTAATTGCAGAGAGCCCCTCAAAAGTATTCCCTGCCTCTAAAACCAGAAGAAAGGACAAGCAGCCCCTTGAAGGAGAACATATTGGGTCTGGGGATCAGGACAGGGCCCCCTATTATGACAACATTCAAAAGGAGCAATCTGGCCAGCGGCAAAGCAGACACAGAGCATTATCTGTAGATGTCACAGTTGTGATGAGCTCATCATCTCTGTTGCTGGTGTCTCCGCCCACTTCTGCCTCCCAGTGTCAGAGGAAAGCAGGAGGAGAGGTAGTGAGCAGGCTGCCTCCTCAGCTGTGCCAGCATACTGATGGCCAGCCTCTTCCAAGCAGGCACAGACCAAAGAATGAAGATCTTGATCTTGGTCCTACATAGCTCAACAAGTCTGGAGACCAGGATTTTGGTGGAAGAATTGAAGTGTTACAATCCAAACAAAACTACCGAAACTCCGCAAGATCCCTCTCAATCTCTGCCAGGTAAAGCAGGTGGGTTTCTGAATGTGTGAAGGAAGGGGTCAGGCATGTAAACTGGTCGTTTTTCAGAGTTCATTCCTACTGGTAAGGTGACTAAAGGAAAATGGAAGGTTTTGGAGTTTTCCAAAGATCACCCTGCAAAATGTCTCATTAGTGATACGAGAGAGTCGAGGGAGGGGAAGGCTGAAGAAATTCTAATCTAGACTTGACTTGCCCAAATTCAGAAGTATAAGCTTCAAGGTCTGAGTAGAACCTGCTCTCTTCACCTTAATGCTACTTCTATTATGTCTTTTTTTTGTTTGTTTGTTTTTTCCTTCTTACCTGCATATTTTTCTCATCTGATCTTTTCTCCATAATCATTTGGAGCCAATCCCACATTTAGCTTAATTTCCCTCTTTGGTCTGGGCCCTGACTGTCTAAACTTCTTAGCCTAGAGCAAGAATTGGGAATTTTCCATATGTTTGAAAAATGTTTAGCTTAAAGGATCACAAAGAGCCAGAGGCTGTGGGACGGACCATTGCCAGGACCCTTGGGATAGAAAACTAGAAAGCATACAAAACCCTAAGTATACTTATCTCCTTCTCCAACCAAAAATAGCTAATTGAAGAGAAAAAAAAAAAAAAAAAAAGGTTTTGTTGAGCTGACAGCTCCTCTGATGGTAAAATATGGTGAATAACTGTTAAAAAATAAAAATAAAAAAAAATCAATATTGCCAAGCTATTAAACCCCAAACTAGGTTTCTTATTTAAAAATATTTATTATTAAAGACTTCTCCCTTGACTATACTGTCACTTAAAATATCGCTGTAATACAGGAAAAATATGTTTTTTCTGTACTAGTCATTGTGCTCTGCATGAGTATAAATAGTGTCGCCAGATGGAAGGCAGATCAATAGGTCAGAACTTACTGATGATATAAAAATTCCTCTATGTTTCAAGATAAATACATCAATTCTTTCAACTGTGGTTATAAAAAACTGCCCATTTTCTTTTTACAAGTTTTCTTAAAGAACTAGAAGACAGTTACTTCCCTTGCAGTCTATTCTGCTATGGCAGTTTTATTGTATTCTTTCTAGCATGCGATGGAAAGGATATATATTTTCAACATAGAATGGTTTAAGATATGAAAACACTGTGCTCTCAACAGCCCTTCATCAAAAAGAAAAGCTCACTTCCAAGTTCTTTTAAGAGAAACAAAACACTGAGATGCCGTTGGAGCAAATGGATGCATACAAGCAAAAGATGAAATATATGAAAAAAACGGGGGGGGGGGGAACTGGCATGAAAATTTGTTCTACCTTAAGTTTGGCATCTCTTATTTGCCTTTAATAGCAGATACTCATTCAAAACCCCCAGCTGAATTGAGTAAGTCACTATGAGATACATAYGATAGCTGTGTAATCAGGGAAGGCAATGCAATGGCAAATATTAAGGGATGGCTTCAGAGGTAAGGTTAGCTGAACTGCATTGCCTCATTTGTAGATTTTTGCCTAGAGAGAACCATTATGATACAATAAGCATTCTCCAGGGATGTAAAATCACTCATATCAATAGTCTGGTTCTTCAGCAGAAGACAGAGGATTTGCTTTTCAATTTAAGAGACGTCTACCAGGACTAAAAAGTTAAGAAAATTGCAAAGAAAATCAGTATAAGAATGGCCAAGGTTATTTTAACTGAATGGAGCATTTGATAAGACTAGAGTATTTGTTCATTTTCACTGCTGTCCTAACTGTTCAGCTCTTCTGCCCTTGACAATCAGGGCAGAAGACAATACAAGATAAAACAGATCGTACAGTCCAAGTACGCGTGGCTTTTCTGGATGCCGGTAGGAGTCCTTCCATCAGGATAAGCAAGAACAGGATCTGACCCTTTTGTAGCTTATGGCCATGCTACTGAAACATAGAGATAGAAAACTCAGTACTCATCACTTGCTATTCAAAAAAAATTCAAAAGCTGCAGTGATGCAGACTCTCTATTGGCCTAAAAGGACCCAAAGTTCATGTCGCCTATGGTGTTTGCATCACTGCAGCTTAACTTTGAACTTTCAGTAGAGGCTTCTGTTCCTTGACACAAACAAATACTCAATATATACATATTTCTTTCCACACAGGAAAAAATGTAATTGGACTAAGCATTTGGAGTTCTCCAGAAAGGCGGCTTGCTTAGCTGAATGCTGCATATATTATAACCTTGATAATTTCACTGGAATGGGTTATTTTTACAGGCAAATGTTCTTCTGCCTCTACATAAATGCCAATCTGTTTACTGAAAATAACAATTGGAATGCAGCAAAGATGAATTTTAAAAATTGAAGTCATTGAAGTAAACCACTTCAGAATATGAATACATACTCATTTGAGGAGTGTAGTTTATTTTAACAACTTTTTTTTGTGTTCTATTAAATGGCTAAAAAGGCATCAACTTTTCCTGAAGTACTTCAGAATCAAGTATTTACTGCAAAAATACCCCAAAGACAGCATCATAATTACAAATCACTTGTCTTATGAGAGCTTTCCTGCAAGAGTTCAGTTCTTCTGGATTGAACTTTAACTCTACAGCTTATAAGGATTTATATGCTCAACTGAGTTAATAGGAGTTATGCACAAACTGACCTCAGTGAGGACAGCCCAAGAATAATATTGAGGTCAGTCTTGCTTCTTGTTTTTCCAGCTACAGTCAGCTGATGGCACATATTCCACAATAATAATTTTTAAACAGCCATTAAGAATGACTGACATACAGAAATTTTATAGGTAGTCAGGCAAGAATAATAATTATAACCATAACACATCTTCAAATATTCTTAGGAGTATAGTACTTTAATTATGGGAGCTTTTGTATGAGCAACTCTGAGAGTCTACTGGGTGATGTAATAGAATAAGCTTATTTTTATGCTGATTTCCTAAGATGAGCTTTATGCAATCATGTTTTCCATGTTCATTTATCTCTGTCAGTCAGTCTCCCCAACAACTTTTGAACCCCGTGTCCAATTTCAGCCAAATTTGAAAGTGCAATAGAGGTCTCGGAGCTATTAAGTTCCTACAGGGTTCAGGGGGGAACCCCCCCCCCCAAACCCTACTGCGTAGAAGACAAAGGTTCAAATAGCACTCCCCTGAGTAAAAGATTTCTGAGTACAAGAGGTTTACCTCTTCTGTTTGTCCCTACAACTAGTACATTAGCATGTTTATATATCAGCTGAAAAGCTAGTTACACAACTCGCTACCTTTTGCCTAGATCAAATTATTTCAGTAAGAGAAAGAGAACACAGGGCCATCTGACACTGATCCACAAAAAACTCTCCTGAAATGATGCCAAAGGCCCCCCCCCCCAAAAAAAAGCTGCATTATTTTTGTTGATCATGAAAAAACCTGCTTCATTTCCTTTGTCCTTGATGGAGCATCTAGCATAGAATTCCTGTTTTTCTTGGAAATTTGGTTTATGGATTGATATCGTGCTACTGAGGAGTTTGCAACAGTATTTTCTCTCACTTAAGGCTCACTTAAAAAAAAAAAACTGTATTTTTTTTATTGAAATGAGCATTTAAAGCACTAATCTATTCTCAGAACGTCCTTATGAGGCAGTTACACGTTATTATCCATGTTTCACAGAAACTGAGTTTCAGTTCAACATAAAGTTGAAGCTATGTTTAGGAGGAAAGTTAGTCCGGTGGTGTTCTGATCTTTGTCAGAAAGAAACAAAAACTTCACAAAGTTACTATCCCAGACAAGACAACTAGGCTTTACAGTTCTAGCATGTAGTTTATATCCTCATTTTCCAAACACTTAAATTATCATTAGAAGTTCTTTCTGTGATAAAACTCAGTCAGCAATTTCAACTCAAGATAATTTTCCTCCTTTGCTCTTTTTTTCGGAATGTTTATTCTTAGATATATTTTAAAACCATAAATTAGAACTCTTCATTTACTCCACAGAGTAAAAATGAATAACGTGCCATCATTTATGAAACACTGAACTTATCTCAACATGTTAAAAAAATAATAATTATAGTATTTGGGATAGCCCAAACTCATGTAGTCAGTGTTGGTTAATTTAGTATAGAATTACAGTATCATAGGGATTGTTATGATCATCTCAAATCACATAAAGATAGTTAACAAATCAGATAAATGGTTTAGAAAGCATTTATAACTAACATACAACTGACCATAATCTAGTACTGCCTTCTTTGATGTTGGCCAGTGTAAAATAATTCAGAAAAAAGAATGGAAAAACTGGTATGTGATAGAAGTAGCTTTGGTCCTGAAGAGTCAGTTTGCAAACTTTTCTGCTGTATAATTCTGTCTAGAGTTTAAGTGCAGAAGTACTCAACAAGCATGTAGACATCAAATCCCCTTCTACTTTCTACTAAAAGCTTAGTCCCAGTGATATTTGGTGGCAAGGAGTTCTTCTGGGGAGTTACACACAGCAGCACCAGACTAATTATTCCCTTTACTCTCTTAAAAGAAATGGCAAATAAAATTATGTACTTTTTTTCCCCTGCATTTATTGTTTTGTATGACACTACAATGCATTTTTATTCTTCTCTTCTCTAAAATAGAGCTCTTTCACTGCTTCTAGTGATTCACATGGACACTGAGTAACTGAGTTTACTCCTATACTGTTTCTCTTTTTAATTAAAATGACCAGAATTGAACCCTATACTGCAACCAAGCTACCTAACAGCTATCCAGTTCTTTTTCCTGAACAGCTGCATCTAAGCAATTGCATGTATTCAGCAATATTTGAACGACTGCATGTATTCAGCAATATTCACAAGCAGTTCATACTAACCGTTGAAGCACACTTTGCTTCATGCTTGTTAACATTATCTTCCCATGGCATCTACTCCATAATCACTTGTCTTTATGTAGCTGCTCTGAGAAACTTCCCGATGTAATCCACCACTGCTGGCCTCAAGCCTTTTTAATCATTTGAGGTCTGACTCTTTTCTGCTTATATTCTGTTCTAAATCACTAATTATGGCACTGAATTTTTCTAGTGCTGGCTTGAAAACTTGTGCCTTTGCACAGATAGAAAGCATTGTAAGTGTTTAACATTTCTTTTCTTTCTTCTACACTTAATTTATGCACCTGGTTATTTGGTAATTATAGCTAATTATGCAAATTAGATCTCACAAAATTACATTAAATCAACATTACATTTAAGGGCAAGTCTGTATCTGCAACTGTGAGAAAGAGCAATGAATGTAGCTTGATGGGAGCAATGGGTATACCCTGAGATCCTAGTCCTACATGCCTAGACTCATTATATTATAATTTGCTTTGAAGCATAAGCATGTGGTGTGTGCTCTTGTTTCTCCTACTATGTCTAATCACAATTCAGCTACTTGAGTTTATATTGATAAAACTTGAGCTAAGTTTCCATAGCAACCGTAATGATCAGAACATTGTCAAGCAAAATCCGTCCTCAAAAATTCTTCATCACATTGATAAACATCCTCAATTTATACACTGCCACCCCCTTTACCTGCTAAATGATAAGACTATCTTGCATCTACCTCCCTGCCTTTGGACTTCTGACTTCTTAAGATCCATGACTAATAACATACAAAAAATATCTCTTTTCCCATCTAATCAATTACAAAAAAGGCAAATCAAGAAAATAATGTGAGGAAGAGAGTAATTGTTATATCTGAGGGCAGAACAACATAATCCACTTGGATTCTATGTAAGAATAATTATCCAAAATGTTAACACAACAAATATTAAAATTTAAATTTTAGTACGTGTAATCTTTGTTAGCTCTTACCATCTCACTTTTCTGTTCAAGTGGCTTAGACTTGAGGAAGTTGCCAAAGCCATAGTGACTTCAGCCAATTTTAGAATGCAAGCCCTTCTGTTAGTTGTCCTTTTAAACTCACTTTATTTAAAACAGAACTACGTGCATGGTTTCTTTTACCATTACTACAGTTAGGAGAAATGACATTTATGGGTTTATAGGTGTACTCTATCTTTTCATGTCAATTTGAACACCTTACATGCTGTTCTTCACTATCTATGACCCATTATTCATATTTTCTAATGTATACCCTTTTATCAACAACAAATCCTATACTTATACATAGACATTTTATTACAAGGGTTATATTTTGCTTCTTAAACTGTTATTGATCTTAAAATGTAAACATATAGAAAAAGTATCTGTCAGCTTCTCATTCAAAACACCTGTGGATGGTCAGGTTGAAAACTTGCAGATTAAGATGTAGTTAATAAACTTACACCTTTCTCTGTATTTTCTGTATTAGTTATATTTATAACCAGCAAAAGGTCTGAATCTTTTTGAATTCATTTGAAAAATGCAAGGTTTTGTTAAAAGTAATTAGCATTTGATTTTTGAAATGATTATTGTTCCCTTAGCTGTCTTCTCCTTTCTTAGTTATTTCAGGAATGCAGGCTTTCATGTAAGCATTATTTCTGATGGCAAAACAGAGGATGTTTCAGGATTCTTAGCGCAAAATTTCCATGTCCCAAGACATTAGCTACCATCTCCATTCTGAAAATTAGGCTTTATCTACATATTTACTCTGAATTACCTTGATTTATCAAGGAGGAAAAAGAAAATGTGAGAACTTAGATTGATGTAGCTCATCATAATACTTTTCATAAAAATATTGAGAATTCAAAGGAGATGACAAAATAATTAAAGGATTAGAACAGATGAATTATGAAAATTCTGAAGAAATTCAGTTTGTACATGGTGGGGAAAAAAACCTCTATTTTAATTGTCTAATACATTTGAAAACCACACATCATTTGGCAATCCTGGTAAAGAATGGGAATGTTAATTGGCCACAGCCTGCTGGGTGAAAAAGGTGAGGCATCAAGCCTTACTTTTTCTGGAATGACCATTTTTTCCAACTCCTTGTTGCATGTGATACAAAGTTCTCTTCAGAGCTTAAATATTCCCTTGTTAATGTTCTACTAGATAACCTAAAGGAAAGCTTAATTTCTTGACTYTGATGGAGCACATGCTTGCTTTATATAATTCTAAATCATATTGGTTAGAGGTGAAACCCAAGGAAAGATTAACTTCTGGAGGCTATTTATTTGTAGGAAAGTACCAAACAACAACAAACACTCAGTAACAACAACAAAAAAGAAGTTCTTGAAATGCTATACCTCTGCTCATAAACGATCCCCAGTGAAGAGTTACACCAGCTGAAGTCTGTGTTACACTCACAAGGGCAGCCCGAAGCCCCGAAACTCTATTTTGGAAACAGACTGTTTTTTCCTGCATTTTTGCCCAACACGGAATGGCAACCAGACATGTTGAATTCTCCTGTCTAAAAACAAAAATGAAAATAACCCCTTACTCTTTCTTTTCTCACATTTCAGAGCTGAGAGGACTGACACCAAATGGGATCAACAGGGTCACTGGTTGTCAGAAATAACAGGAGTGACTCAAAGCTGTTTCCCGCATCCTAAGCGTGTTTTTTCTCTAGGCCATACAATAGATTTCCCTCTTTATAGACCGTTTAGGCAGTAACTGCTTATAGAGACTGCACTGCCTCAGTGACTGGTTGGTTATGCATAGGGCTGAGATGCTAAAAATCTGGTTTGCAGTATTGCTCTCGCTCAGGAGTTGTAGTTATATGCCAGCCCATGATCCAAAACCCAGTTGATGCCCACACAGCTATTAATTGTTCTTTCTATTTCTACTAAAATGTGCTTTCATAAAACATTTGTATTTTTTCAGAAAAAGGCTTTAATCTTTAATAAAAAATATTTTGTCTGATTTTCCCAGCCACATGAAGCTTATATTCAGAAATTCTCATGTTAGTATAAAAACAAATTAATAGTGTCTCTACGCTTCTATTATACCTTTCTATAGCATACATTTCGAGGTAGGAGAACATTTTTATTATAACTGTTGCTAATCTGCTGATGGCACATCTTTGCCTTGCAAAATTTTCTTCATTTGAAATACTGGTAAATGACATAATATAAATAGGAATGGACATGGAAGAGGAAGATAAAGCTATATTTCACACTTTGCTCACAGACACAACCAAAGGAACTTGAAAAACAGATTTATGCATATGTGTTTAGTTTTCCAGCAGAAAAGGATTTGGTCTATCAGTACTGGAAGATTGTGTGACATAAGTTTTTCCTTTGAGAAGGTGATATAAATATGTTTCATAAATATAAGCTGAAGGGGGAAAAAAAGGAGATCGAAAGGCTGTTCAACAAGCAGCCACACAAACCCAGCCAAAAAATGATGAGCACAATAGAAGTTTTCATCTGGCTCCGAGTACTGATACAGGGGTACTTGGTGTCTGTGTTCCAATAAAGGAAAATCTTTACAAAGAGAAAATATGGAACTTGCATTTTGCTTTCCTGTTGGACTCAGATTTTACTACATTATGAAAAGAATCTTGTTATAAGAATTATAAGTCTGTGAAAATGTTGCAGCAGATTCATTTATACTGAGAATGATCCCATTCTGATTCAGGCAACAATATTGAAAATACACAAATGGCCTCTGACTATCACACAACCGAATATACTTCCGTATTTGGCCATGTAATTATAATGCCATTTGTAAACGGTTCAGCTTTTGTGTATGGTGGAAGTGGCACCACTGGTCTCACTGCTGTTTTATTACTACATGTTATTCCCCCCAAAACCCTGCTAAATGCACAGGATGCATAGGATCTTCAACTRTTTTCTAAGCTTTCCATGATAAATTTCACATCCATGTGTATGGGTGAAAATGTAAACATAAGAGGTGCAAAGAAATGTTTTCATTCTTTAATGAGTCACAGTAATACAGTCTTCTCCAGTATATGCAGTAAAAGCATCAACCAATATTTCACAGCGCTTTTTGCAAATTGTGTGCACGGTAAATTGTAAGTATACAGCATACACACAGTGTACATTGTACTATATGTATTTTGGGAAGATATATGCAATATTATTTAAATCTGACTTTAGTATGTGTGGGGAAGGAGAGCAAAAGCCATACAGGGTATATGCAAATAATGTTTATTTGAAACCTGGCTAATTTTATAGGAAAACATGCACAGTGTTAGCTAAAGTCTGTTTGCTTAGACAGAAATTAAATAATTACCCAGAGAATTATAGTTTATGCGTGAATACTTAATTAATTAGTAGAGTATCCTTCAGGTCATCATGGGAATGTGGATGAAACTGATGAAAACTGAATATATTCATTTCACATGCAGGCAACTGCAAAGGGTGCTTCATAAAAGGTGCCTAGTGTCAGCACTGAAAGGCAGGGTATTATGTTTAAGTAAACATGTTGTTCTCTTCAGAAATCAAGTATGTCGTGTCCCTGTCCCTGTCGTTCCCTGAGAACAAAATATTGCATTTTTACCTTCACCTGTTCACAAAATGTGTTGCTGCTCTGACGCCTGGCCCTGGAGAATGTTGGCTGTGCTCCACTGGCCTCTGGCTAGGCACCAGCTACATTAGTCCTGCCTCACGCTGGCTGTGGTATCTGCAGTAGTTTCAGAGTAGTTAGATTACAAGAAGTGAAGCTGCATTTGGACATTATGCTGGAAACTTTACCTTGCTGTTTTTTTTCATTAGTGGACAGGTAAGGCAATACAATTTTTAAAGTATTTACACAGACTGTATTTTACTGGAATTAACTTCTCTAAAATTTTTAGACTTTGTAAGCTCGTGTTTTTATCACACATCCATAAGACTAGTCCTTTTCGTTTTAACTTCATTTCAGATCTCTGGCTAAGTTTTTTTACTACATTTTACCACTATAAAATATCTTTTTTTACTTGTACCTATCATATATTTTCTCTTGTATCTGAGACCAGCTTGACATTTGGAAAAAATTCGTAGTAGACTACCAAGGAAAAAATGCTCATGAAGTTTCCTCTTAGTTCTTCTGTGGGACGGAAGAGGGGAAAACTGTCAGGAATAAGCAATAAGAGTTCAGCTCCAAGTCTGTGGATGTGCCCAATGTGTAGACTACTGTAAAATAGACCAGTGCTTCCAAAGAGCCTTCCTGAAAATAGCGCTTCAATATAACTATGCTGACAGGGCTTCCCACGCATCTACTACTAGCTGTACGGATCAGACCAAATAGCTGCCCTACTCCGTAGCCTTTTTTGGGCAGTGGTCAGCAGTGGTGACCTAGGAAAGACTGTAAGAACAGAGCTATCCTATAATGATGCTTGTACAAATTATTGTCCTAGAGCAAACTCAGTGAGTCTGTTGAAGGCTTTAGAAACTTTCTTGTGCAGCCTGAAAATCCTTCATTTTACTTTGAACTGCAAAGTACCAGAAAGGATCTAGAAGCCTGGTCTTAATATACAATCTCATGTAATTTTTCTGGGCTCTCTAGGGTCTGATTAGGTTCTAATATCATCTTATCTGCAACTGCATGCTCATCTAAAACAGCCCCAAGACCATTGGATAACACCTGTCCCCTGTATTTTGTCCCAGGCTTTTGATCGTATATCTTCTACAGCCAGACTGGAAGTACGCTAGGAAGTTGTAAGGGAGCTGCTGATGCCAGGAGGAGCAGAAGGGGTACTGACAAGGTGACGCTTGATCTGTCCATGCCAGGGGTTCCCCTGCTAGCAAGTGTAGGCACCCTGATTGCCCCCAGTCCACCTGACCGCAGAAGTAGGTTTAACATGTGTTGTATGGACAGAATGAGAGTTGTTGTTGTCCTGTCCGAGCAACTGTAATCAAGCACCCAAGCTGCCTGACGGGTACACCCAGGCAGCCCTGACCACAAGTTCTGCTACCCCCTTATATTCCCTTTTTCCTCCCAGCTGCTTCTTTTTCACTGCCCTTTCCCTCTCCCAAATAAACAATCTATCCCTAATTACTTTCCCCCCACTAGCCCCAGGTTTGGTACATCTGTACCCTAATTTGGTATTTCTGATACTGTTGCATAGGTAATCTCAGCCTTATGTGGTATTACTGATACAGTTGTCCAGGTACTGTTTGCCTTGCAAGATGTCCCTCCCTCAAGGGTCCTCAGTGCTCCCCTCCAAATATCTGTGCAGTCTGGCTGTTTCTCACATAGCTCCTCCTTACCCAGCTGTGAAATTAGCCATCCCTTACAGCACTTTTGTAACTTTTGACAGGTTCTTCCACATCCATCTTACTACATCCAGCAGTTTCTCATGGCCAGTAGTTTTTCATGTCCTCTTCAGCTTGCTTAAAACCAAGACCTAGTCAGCCGTCTAGATGTCTGCCTGCAGCCCACCAAAGTAGGGATAGCCTGAATGGAAAAACAATCAAGAGAAAAGGGTACCTTTTAAAACACACGGAACTTCAGACTGAATTTCAGAAAAATGGTTGAAGCAGGTGTAAACACCTGCTTCTACAAGAAGTATGTCAATATATTGTAGACCCTAGTCTTGTTTAAAAGCATAAATAATAATCTTATATGTGCTACCCAGACTAGAACAATCCCTCTGCATGTGATAAGTGGTCTGCAGAGGAACGATGCAGATGTCCTTGATCGCTGAAGAGAGAGGTTAAAAGCAATGTGCTCCACTACCTTATTCATGATGCATCACTGCTTTCACAAATAAAAGCCTGTGTGATTTAGTAATTAAATATCCTTTACTACTTCCTAACTTATGTAATCACATTTCCTTTCAGGACTGTAGAGCTCAAGAAGACCTCCTGACCCATCAAATCCACCCGGCTGTGATTACAGACAACCATTTAATCTTGTCTAGAAAGGGCTATACTGACGTATCCTGCATCAGAAAACACTTGTGCCTTAGAAATTAAGATCTTTATTGTAAAAGATGACAATAAAGGAGCAGAGCAGGAACAATCAAGTGTATCAGCAATCCCCATGTCTGTAGAACGGCAGATTAGGTGCATGCTCACTGATGAGCCTGGGAAACAAATGACACATGATGATACAGAGGAGGATAAAAATAACTTGGTCAACATAGCAGCAAAAAGTACAACCTGATCAGAATGATGAACTTTTCCATCAATTTTGCATCCATGTAGGTGACTACACAAAGATACAATGCTGTGGAAAATGTCTGTATGTGCCTGTGCCCTAAAGCACAGAAGTAAAATTGCATGAAAATTTTWAACTTGGAATTTCTTTTCTTTCAAGATCCTCAAAACTATTACATGACCTTCTTTTTGTTTCTTTTAGGTGTTATTTCTTCTTTTAAATCATGATGTTCAGCTTTCTGTTGAAGGGCATTAGATTGCTCCATCTTCACTAAGGGTACCTTTATGGAGGTACACATTTTAGAAATCCTAACCACTAGGATTCTTGCAGGAAAACTTTGCAAACATTGTTTGACACTAGAATTGTGTTTCAAAAGAAATTCATCAATTACTTATTTGCAATTGTTATGAAGTGCATATACCATGTGGGCAGCAGCTAAACAATAGAAATAATACATATTGTTCTACTAATTTATTTTCTGTGTGCCATAGCACTCAGTAGAAGTCTCTGAGCTCTTCTTAAAGACAATCGTTATTTGAAGTAATAATTACGTTGCCATTATACTTAAAGAACAGTTAGATTTGGATGCAGTATGTTAGATGTGCAATGGAGAACAGTAAAAGGTAACATTTATAAAAGAGCGTGAGAAAGGGATATAGCTTTCTAATAAATGTTCTTTTTGCATATGATTTTGATGATACTTTGCAGCATGCACGTATCAGTTCAGCTTTATAAAGCAGTTGGTTGCCTGTGAATTGCATAATTTAAATGCAAAAAGTACCACAATTCATTATTAATAATTAAATGAATATATTAGTAACTCAATAGATATGACTTGTTAGTTTCAGTTATATTTGTTGAAATAATGAAAAGCCTTTTTAATTGTTTATACATATCGTATCAGTTCTAATCACAAGAGAAATATGATTCCTCTAAGTGGATTGTCAGAATTTTATCCATCAGCAACTTTTCAATACTTCAAAAGCAATGCAGTTTCTTAATATTTTTGTAATACAAAGATAAAAAACGTTAACCAAAAGGAACAGGATGATGGCATATTATTGAATGATGATATTAGATGGTGTATATTGTTTAATGCTTCTTTCAGGTAGATGCTTGTCTGGGCATTTCAAAAGACTACCTTGGATCATCTCACTTTACTTATACAGTTTAATTACTCTGGAGAGTTTTCAATTAAACATATTTTGTGTGAAAAATTATTTATCTCCCAGTGTGCTCATATACCTAATCTGCAATTGTTTTCAACCCTGTTTATGTTCACCACACAAATATTTATTTAGGCCTAGAAGAAACAGTGAGCTATCTGTTTTCTGACTTTGTCACTGAGGGTTTTTCCAGTTTCATAACAGATTTCTGATGGAAGTAATGGAAAATATGAATGGATGTAATGGAAAATATGAAAATATATTTAGTACAGAATTGTTATATAGAGAGTTACTTGGTTAGCATAACTTTAAGTGTAGACCTATCAGTTGTGGTAGCTGTCTTTAGGGAGAAAAAAAATTAGAGACTTGAGCTTTGTGAGTTCCTAGAAGTCTCCAATCTCAAGTCTGTTTGCAAAGTACCTTAAAATGTAAAATTAAAAGCATTCCACTGTACAGGTATCCTTTCCCTCCAAAAAGTGGGTTGAAACATCTACAAATCCATGCATTTTCAGAGTTTAAGCTTGTTAAAGAAAAAGTCTGAAGAGTAAGCCAAAGAAATCGTATTTATGAATCTGAAGGCCAGGCTCATTACATTTGATATAGCTTGATAAACTTGTCAAATTTACCCACCTTTTTCAATCATTTTTCCAAATAGTTAAAAATGCAAACATGTAAAAGTCACCAAATGTTGCATTCAAAAGTATTTGTGCTCTCTAAGTCATACTAGTTGTTTTGTAGACATGACAAAGTTTCTTAGAGGTAGAGAGCCAGACCTTTAACATGATGCACTGACAATAATGAATGCCAGAAGGTGTGGTAAGAGATTATTTCTATGTAATCATCCTGGAGCCTGGTAGTATAAACTGGCAATTGTAGCAAGGGCTGACAAATTTTCACAAGGGACAGAAATCAGGTAATGATGCTTTCCTGCACTTTGTGACTGTGTCAGGGGCTAACTGACTACTCCCAACACAAGTGGTTTCATGGAGTACAAACTTATTTAGATTCCAGAGAACTATTTGCTTTAATCATATTTCAGCTTTTGAGATTTGCTTTTCAAGAACAATGGGACTTTGGGAAAAGGAGGAAAATCTGCAGCTATATGTGACATGTGGGGAAGGACTTTATACTTTTATTTTTTGATGCAGTAATTAGTTATTTTTTAAAAAAAGACTCAAGCTAAGAAAAGAAAACAAAAATGTCATTTAGTAACAGTCAGACTACTTATTGTTCAAATAAAAAGATTCAGTCAGTGAATGTTTATACTTTTTCAAAAAATGAGGCTAAGTATGCATTGTGAAGAGGAAACAGGGATATATTTGAAATCTAATTTACTTTCAGTTATTATTTCAATACCTATATTTACTTGTAATTAATAGTCTGATCACATCATCCAAGTGCAGTACAGTAAAAGAAAAGAAAATTCTGCCCTGCTAGAGAATCTTGCACTGATCAGCTGAAAAAGTTTCGTTTCCCTTATAGAACTGGCCAAATCTAGCTATGGTTAGGACAAAAACAACCCGGACATCTCCATGTCAAGTTTTATTTTTTGACAGGATTGATCAAACTTTCGCCAGAAATAGAAAGCATATGGAAATGCTGTAATAGATTCTCTCTAAATCCTTTTCTTTCAAATCTTTGAAGTTCTGGAGAAACAGACTGAGAAGAATGGCGTCACAGAAATGCCCTTCAGCTAGTGCTAAAAACGAAATCATTATGGACACTGTATTAAGTTTGCATTACTATCCGCTCTTAGTTCTTGATTTTGTGTGGGTGTCTGGAACTGTGGAATCACAGAGTCATAATAGGCTATAGAGCATCAGTTGATTTCTAAGGTATTTAATGAAACCCTGATCACTCACTGTGACATGATATTAGCAAAGACTTTCTTAGAATGAAGAAAGAAAAGTGAAATATTTCCCTCTCCCAACAAATCAATTCTTTTTCACCCCAGATATGAAACATTTCCAATACATCTTATTTTGCCAAACTTGCATTTAAGTAAAAAGAAGCTCTGGGAAATTAAGCAGCTGTATAAAGAGACAGTCTGTTTTCACTTTTGATAAAGAAAGTCTATCTGAAAGTTGTTTCTCAGCAGCAGTGAGCAAATAGTAAGGATGAGAGGGTAGTAAAGCAAAAACATGAATACAAACGAGAAAGCCTGAACAGAAATGACTTTATTGACTTTGACTTAAAAAAAAAAAAAAGAGGAATTCTTTCACAGGTGTACTTACTGTAATCTAGCTATGTAATGCTTTGCAAACTAGAAAGAAGCAAACAGACACATACAGTCCAGGCATCAACAGACACAGAATTGGCCACAGAAGGGTGTCATTTAGAGCACAAAGTAAATGCATACTGTGTCACTTAGTCTGTTTTAGGTCAGAAGTAGTATTTAGAAGTACAATATTTTTGCTCACAATCTGTAAAAAGTTGTGATTTTTTAACCTCACTAAAAGAGTAAGACTATATTCTGTATTTGGCAATATTATCAGCTATATTAAAAACCAAGTCAGAGAGAGGCCTGAGAAAGAGACTTTTTGACTAATGGTATGAACAGCTGTTGGTAATAGGATCATAGGATAATTCAGGTTGGAAAGGACCTCAGAAGGTTTCTAGTCCTGCATCCTGCTCAAAGCAGAGTCTACTATGAGGTCAGAGCAGGTTACTCAGGGTTTTTTCCAGTCTGGTCTTCAAAACCTTTAACAATGGAGACTGCACAACCCTTCTGGGCAACCTGTTCCAGTGCATGAAAAATTTTTCTCATATCAGGTTGGACCCTCTCTTTTTTCTGTTCATATCTGCTGTCTTTCATTCTCCCGCCATGCACCACTGTAAAGAACCTGACTCCAGATGTCTCTAGAAGAATCACCAGAAAATGCTATATAACCAAAAGATCCGTGGTGCTTTCCTACTGCATCTTGGCCAACTACAAGAAGACATTTTCTGTTTCTTTGTAGTCTACACTTATTTTGAAAGTGCCTGTTCAGTACTGAGCAAAGAACCCATTGTCCATGCATAAGCTCAAAATAGGACTTCTGCACAGAAAGTTACTTTTAGAAGTCTCTAAAATATTCTTTTGGTTTATCTCAGAAGTTATAGGTTGTCCAAGGCTGGAAAGGTGAAAAGTTGAGTCGTTTTCTTTCATATAATGCACCAACTTTATTAAGCTGTATATTAAAGTTCTATTCATTTTCATTTTTTGGCTGGAAGGTACTCTGTTGAAAAGGCACATTCCAGTGCCATTCTACAACTCTTCAAGCTGATGCTCTATAGTAGTTTCAGCTTCTCCCTGCTGCTGCCTCCCACCTCCCCCAGTTTGAAAGAAATGTTGTGAAAAGAAAAACATAACTGAAATTAAGCTAATTCTTTTATTTGGAAGGGGATGAGAAACATTCATTGGATCCAGTGAGGAAGTCACCTTTCTTGACCATACCCAGCAGATCAGATACTGACCTGGGTATTTTGGATTTCACACTCCTCTTTAATTTATTCAGGGCATTTGAATCTCCTGAGTGTTAGTAACTCCTCCCTTATTTCAGGACCACTTCTAACCTTTGCATGCTTTCAACGCTAGAGTCAGTCACAGTCCAGTGACCCCTGAACAAGTCTGTAGTGACAAGACAGGTCCAAAGCTAAGCCAGAAAGTTGAGAAGACAGGTGGCATGGCATGTCGCGGCATGGCTAAGCAAGGCAAGGCAAGGCAGTGTTCAGGCCCTGGAGACCAGGTGGGGATCAGGGCAAAGGGTCTGAGCTTATGTGTGTCTTCTGGGCCATCGGGTGAGAGGGTGCATGGATGGAGGCCCCAGAGGAGGCTGCTCAGGGCAATCGGAACCTGTAGGTATACTCATGGCCCAGACACTGACAATGAATATTTGATAATTACTTTGGAACTTATGTAAGCAATAGTTCATGTACTTTATAACAGATTCTTCTAGAATGTAGTTCCTAGTTTGCTTATGGAAATTTCATGTGATATGGTGTTGTCAAAACATTATTGAAATCAAGGTATATCACATCTGTCAGTCCTTCCATCCAGTAAGCCAGTTACTCTGTCAAGAGGAAAATTTGATCTCAGTAAATTCATCCTGGATCTTCCTGATCATCTTATTATATTTTAGGTATGCACGTCCTAATTTCTTTAATGATTGCTGGTATCTTTCTAGGTTAGAAGGTAACTAGTCTTAGATTCCCATTTTGATTTCCCTAGTTTGAAATACAGGGTGCTGTGTTTGCCCCCCCCCCCGAGACCAGACCTATCTTCTTGTAACTCCTGAAGTTAAACAGTAAAAATTTTCTTTGACTAGCTCTTAACCACCTTACAGTAAAACCTGCATCCTGAAAGTGTCTGATTTATCTAACTGCTTATTAATGTATTCTTTCCCTGTTCTGTGTTTCTATTCTGTTGTCACTATTGATTGTTTAAACTACTTGGTTATAAACAACCTTCTTTACATGAAGAATGAAGCAAAAAAAAGCATTAAACTTTTTAAAGAAAAAAGCACTGGCTCCCATAGCTGCAGAACAAACCAATACCTCATCACTTTAATGAAAACCTGTCTATAACTGATGGCTTAATGCTTAGGTTCTTAAACTGGAAACAATTCCTTCCTGATTTGAAGCATTATAGAATAAGATTTTAGCTTACTACATTAATGAATTCAACACGTATATCACATTCTAAATAAGTAACTTACACTGGTTTACAGATGCGTGGGTATAATACAGATGTATAAAAATAGCATCTGATATATTTGCAATATATTATTAATTTTTTGAACATTTCCAGTAAGACATGCTTCCTCCTGCTTTTCTGCAAATACATAAATCAGATGCATGGATCTTATAATTTAAAGAACTTTAAAGTGATCCAAATACATCTTTGTAATAAGTTCTGAAATAAAACTGAAATGGACCCTCATCCATCAGAGGTGTGAATGGAAGAAAGTAGAAATCAAAATACTATTAACTAGAACTAAGGAATAGCATGTGCATACCCTCCTATATGCAAGTTAGCATTCAACGAATGGAAAATACTCCTCTGACTGAGATATTTCTAAAACAAGGTAGAATCATTTATGAACAGCTCTAGGTAGCCATGACTAAAATCACATCTTCTGTGCTGCTGTTATATTAAAGGTTAATCAACTTAGTGAACAATAATCCGCTATGTACAGCTTGTATTAAAACAGAAAAGTAATATTGCATCTAAAACAAGCTATCAAAATGGCACATAAAGCTAATTTCATTACTTTCCACTTGTTGTTATGCATCAGCTAGCTAAACTTAATTACTAGGAAAAATAACACAGCTAGTAAGATATCTTCTACAGGAAGCAAAAAATGCATTCCACACCATGAAAATTTTTTAAAGGAGATTGTTTTCATAATATGATCATTAAAAAAATAAGCATCAAAAAGCAACATTTTACTGAAAAGTCCATTCTTTATTTTACGGACACATGCAATCTGTTGAATCAATCTGTCAACAACACATTTTGCTGTGTAGGTGGAGTTTTCAGAAAATCCAGTAAGTAGACATGTTTTATGGGGTGCAACCATGAAAACTCTCTTAAGAGTGTGATAACAGTATTTGAAGAAAAAAAAAATCAAGTCAGCCATTGGAAAACCTATATCAACTCCCAAGCCTTATTTTGCCAAACATAAACCCTCCACATTTTGAATCCTATTAGAACTCCATGTTTTAAAACCTTGTTTCATATAATCACATACCAGATTTTCCCTGCACATATGTATAGAAAGAAACACAAATAGACAACCTTCTCATAGGCTTATATTGGGATTTTCATGGCATAGATCCTCCCAAGTTATCTTTCAGTGGTTGCCTCATCAAAAGCATGCATTGCAAATGATTTTTCTGAAACAGCAGAAGCAAAGAAAGGAGAGAAGAAAACCACTCTATCCTGAGGCAACCCCTAAAAATACATCCTGTTTTCTGACCTTACTGCTGCACAACAATAATGATATAACAGTAATGCTAAGGCTATTGCAAAACCTAGCTGCTCTGAAGCCACTTTCCTCAACATTTTCTGTGGCTAGTACAAAAATGGATAGTCACCAGGATCGTGTAGATTTCATGGATATTGCTGGTCTGAATTCCCACTTTCTTCTTAGAAAAGTGTAATCTGGGCCGTAGAAAGAATAAAAACAAGCTTTTTTCTTTATCTTAGAGAAGATCCTGTTACCTAAGAATATATACTGTTTTGAAGAAGTATGTAAATTAAATGTACTTTCCACTTATAAGAGAATATTGTTCCCTTGCCCTTAGTGGAAGACAACACATCCAATCCACCCTTTTACATATTACAATTCTTATTCCTTTTATTTTTCTAGTCAAGACCTAATTTACTGGGCCCCAGAGCTACAGATGCCTCTGAAGCCCTCTCTATTTTCTTGGATAGTCTGTGAACAAAGAAATATTTGTATGTGATCCCTTAAAATAATTTGAACTAAAATAGCTTCAAGACTCAGCAAGGAAGCAAACTAACTAAATGTCTGAATAGAAAACCAAGTTCATAATTCTAACATAAACAATTGCAGAACTGAATAAATAGACATATAAGCAGTTATCTGAGAACTCCCAATAATGCATTTTTAATACTTTAAGAAATGAGTGCAGAAGGAATCAACGTAGTTCCTCAGGCTATAAAAAGCTTCAGGTGCCTTTTATTTTACATCCTGTTAGATTATTGGAAGCTTAATTAGAACTATTTTAATATTTCAAGCCTTTTCACTTTGCAACCCCCCCCAAACAAGTAGAAATACAAGGAAAACACATAATAATCATAAAGAAGAGTGCAAATGTTGAATTCTATTTATGGCTTTCTCATAACGGATTTTTTTAGCCTAATTTTAAATGGGGGCATGGTTATGTATAGTGGTTAAGTATAGAAGACAAAATGGAAAATCTGTTCCAGCGAATTTAATGTAGATGTTAGCAAGACAGCTAGGCATTTAAAAATTATCAGCATTGCTTGGATGGTTTTATGTTTGTGAGATTGTTGTGGAAATATCAATAAAGGTGAGGGCTAATGTGACAAATATGCTGTTCTTAATTCTGTGCAAGGACGTGACATATTGGGCACCAAGATGAGTCACACTTATAACCTGACATTCTGTGTGTGACATCAATAATTTTGAAGTCTTGTACGTATCAAGCCATCATTGTCGCCACTCAAAGATTCTTGTATGTAGTGAATGCTGCAATATACAACAGGCTGTGCAGACTAGTAATTCTTCATTGTCACTAATGTCTTAATACTGTCCTAGCATGTCAGAAAGGAGTAGGAATCCAATGTCAGCTAAAAGTAATGTCTCATGATGGCTCAGAGGACAGGGAAACCGAAAAAGATCATTCCTGTCTCTGAGAATGGTATGAAAATGAGGTGTCAACTTTCAAGTGCTGCAGCTGAATTCCCTCCGTTCAGAAGAAACTTAGACTCTGTTTGACTACACTGAAATCCAAAGTCAGGCTCATCTTTAGTCCTGACCCCAAGAGAAACAATTTGCAAGGGACAGATTTTTAAAGCAGTCATGGTCCTATTTAGGTATCCAAATGAATGGCCAAATTGCCAAATAGTCATCAGGCGCTAAGTTATTTTGAAAAATCTGACCTGAAGGTCTTAGCGGGTGTCAAGTCCTAGAAAAATTGACTCTATTTAGTTGTCTGAAAGACTGCTGATCTTTTTGAAAATCTACTGCAGTTGTGAGTCTTCAGCACTCTGAAAACAAAGGCCTGCTTGATCCGTATTGTGCTTTGCCCCAGAATTAAAGTGAAAACAAAGGTGTACATAAGAGCATATGCTACTCATGCCCACTTCTTCCAAAGAAAAGCCACTTACATATATCTGGCATTAAATGTAAGCCCTTTTGAAGATTTGAGCTGTTCCTTTTTTATCCTGTTCCTGATCTGACTAATGAGTTAGGTGAGTACACACTCTAGAAGCTGACGTGCAGTGTGCTGGAGGTAATAATTAGTATCAATACTTTTACTACAGCTTCAGGAGATGGATTCTTCCTGCTGATTTCTGAAGAATATCACATTAATGGGGAACTAAGTGGAGTATTGAATTGTATGTAGCTGGTATTTTTTCCAGCAAAAATAAATTGTTAATCTCCATTTTAAGAATATTTTAAAATACAATGAGGTTCAAAGTCTTTTTTAGCTACTTGAATAGAGCAAATAGGCATTCCTTAGGAAAACATCTTGCTGCAAAATAAAGGTGAAACCCCGCTTTTAAATATTTAAAAATCCCATAAGAATTTATCACATTGAGTCCATCTCATGCTTTACAGTTCTGACTCCCTTTTAATCATGTGGAAGATGGGAGAAGTACAGTGTAAGAAATGGCTAAAAACCCACTTTTACAACTCTGCAATTTTTAAAAAATGAAGTTAGAATTCAGTATATCAGGAGTCATGGTCATAACTCAAGCCAAATCAGAGCACTGACATTCTTATTAGTATCAGCAAACACTGACAGAAACTAACTAGTACTTTTGCAACACTAAATTCTAGTCATTTCCACAGTTCTTAGATATCCAAACCTCATACTGTTTTCCTTGAGAATTTTAGGTTTGCAAAGAGTATCAGTCTTTATTCAATTTGTAATCTTATTAAGTTTTTATTCTGCTGATATAASAGAGAAAATATGATAGCATATGATATTTTACAGTTAAAGTAAGTTAGAAAAGAAGCTTTTTGTTGAAGATGCATACAAAGCAAGTCACATTTTTTCTTGTTCATCTATGATTACATGAATTGTTTTAATATCCGAAACAACAACATAAACCTGATGCACCAGGATGAAAAATCTTGTGTATAGAAAGAAAAGAAATGAAGGATAAAACAGGTGAATTTCTTCACATAGAGTTTTCCAGAATTTATGAATTCAAAAAGATTTTGCATTACTTAATCCCAAGTGTAATCTCTGAATTAAAGAAGGTGAAAAAAGATAGCCCTGTTTTCTTACAGCTGAGAGAATTTAAACCGATAACCTGCTAGTGTTGCAGCAACGATGACAATCTAAGGATATAGACAAAGTTGACAAGCAGCAGTAATGCTTCTTTTATTACGTTAACTGTCAAGGTGGAGGAAATCAGACAAGGTTCCTGGCATACAAATCCTTCTTCAGGTCAGTGAACAGAAGAAACAAACTTCAAAACGAAATACAAATTTAGAAGAACTGATCAGAATTTAATTAGATATGTACCATTAGAGCATTTCTGAAAGATAAGACAGCTGGTACCTGTGAAGTGGAGGGGATTTTTCAGAGGTGACTTCTATTTCTAAAAAATCCATATCTGGAAGCTGAGAAGGTATCTATCTCCTAAGGGACGTAGTTTACAGTCTGTATAATGTAGAGTAATGGTGGGGAGGGGGGGAGGAGGGAAAGATTGTAACATGACATTAAACCAATATCTTTAATGAATCTGTGGTTTTAGATATTCTGTAGAACTATGAAACTTAGTACTTGAGAGAGAAGTTTGTACAGCAGGAGGCTGCCCAGTAGATGTTTCTAGACTCTGTTAGTTTTTAATGACTTACTGTTGCTGGTTCTTAAATCCTAGTCTACTTTCTCATTTCATACTGTAGCTACCCATTGCAGGTCACTCCATATTAGATGCCTGTACTCCAGATAGTCTGCAAGAGTCTTAATTAAAAGGATTTTCAGAAGAAAACCTTGACAAATCCTTTGCAAAGGACTTTTGAAGAAACTAAGGCTGTGAACTAAGAGAAAATGTACTTGCATGTTCAACAATTAATTATGAGGTAGGAAACAGGAAATTAAACTGAATATTCAGCCCTCAAAATAGAGCATAGTCAGCGGTGGAGTTCAGAAGGGAGCTGTTTTTAGAGCTGTGCCAGCTAGTATAACCCACAAATAAATACCCATGAAAAGAATAAGCAGTGAGGTAAGAAAATCTGCTGATGTTACCAGGTTGTTCAGGATATTAAATTGAGGGTTGCTTGAAAAATTGCAAAATGGAAGTGGAGAAGCAATGTAATGCTAGCTGAAACTCAATGTGGATGCATAAAGGGATGCAAATGCAGGAAGTGATGTGGAAACTGGGCAGTTAAAGTGGGAGTCTCTGTGCTGGTTGCTCTCTGAACCATCTCTGCTAAGGCAGAGGGCGCATCCCCAGGGAAGCACTGCAGCTGGCTACCACAGCCCTGGTGAAGGGCCTCAGAGAGAAATCCTCAAAAGGCAGACAGACCTTCAGTCTCCACTAGAACGGCCATGCTGGTGAGTCAGTGGGGTGATTGCTTCATGAGGAGTGTCCCCACAGTGGCAGGTGCATATCTTTTACTCATCTCTTACTAATTGTATGGATTCTTTCAGATTCCAGTGGTTACTTAGTGTTACTAGCCACCATGGTGGAGGCACTTAGCACACAGGATGGTGTATAATGCCACTTCTTTTACTTCTAAATTGCCCAGTAATAGCGCTTAAAATGGGGGGAAAATGAATAGTGGAGAAAAAAAGCAAAGAATAAAGTGCCATTAAAAATTACAAAGACCCTGATTTCATATTTTCTGTGAGATAAATATCTAGAAAGAAATCCTAATGATTGGCAATGTGTCTTCTGATATGTACTGTAAGAAGAAACAGTGAGCACAAAATCATTCATAATAACAATCAGCCTATCTTTAAAGATACTTGTAATTAAATTAGCTTTAACTTAATTAAATAACAATACTTTAGGAAAATGTCATCAAAAGTTTTTTGGGGAGGAGTTCCCAAAGCAAAAAAAACACCTTCCTAAAAAAAAAGGAAAAGTTTACTAAAGTTTACTAGCGTTACTAAAAAACAAACAAAGATAACATAGTGGAAAAAAAAGGAAGATACCATAGGATAAGCTTTGTTTCACAATATAAAGCATAACAAAGGGACCAAACATTAAAATTCCAGTTTTCATGAACTCTTCCCTTTTTTTCATCCAGTGATGGCTTTTGAATGTTCCCTGTTGCCACAGAGAGGAAGGAACTAAACTGTTCCCCGTTTCCACTGTAAAAAAAAAAAAAAAAAAAAAAAAAGAGAGAGAGAGAGAGAAATAATGAGGACCTTTAATTGCAGGAGAACATAGGATTTGATTAACTCTAAAGAAAATCTCTAATGGTAAGTGCACTTAGACACTGGTAAATTGTACAAGAAAGGTGTGGAATGGCTGTCACTGGGAATTTTTAAGAATAGGATTGACAAGCATCTGTTAGGCAGACATGGGTATGATTATGTTGGCCATTGGTAATCTGTTCTTTCCTCTCACTCTTAGCTTTGCTTCTCATGCTATTGTGTGCAATTTTAAGACTAGTGTTCTATAGGGCTGATTTTCTTCATAGTTCAGGTGAAAGAACTGTCATTGTCAAGAGGTAAAAACAAGAGGAAAAAAAAAAGAAGAGACAAAAGAGCTTACCACTTTCTTTGAAATGACTACTTAAAAAATGAAATAACTAATCCAAACACTAAGCTGCAGAAGTTTGACGCATGTTGGTATGCCATATTTCATGCTGTTTACTTTTAGGTTTCCATTCATACATTTTGTGTTTCATGTTACATCAAATAACATACATTTCCCTTTCATGCTTTATTTTCAAGGTCTATCAGTGGTGTAATTTATCCATTGACAGCATAACAGGTGTGCTTTGTTAGACTGGAACGGTAATGTAAACATGCTTTCTTGACTTTCAAATAAATGTTTGATTTGTACATGTCAGGAAAAAAAAGTAAAGAGATCTCAAACAATGTAATCTTTGCAATGAGGAGTCACAAACAACGTGTTCAATAAATCGATACAAATACATTTATAAGTAATTAAGGTCTGGAAGCTTGGTTTCCTTAGTCTGTTTTCCAGCGCTATGCTGGCAGATATAACATTGAGCATAACAATGGCATGGCTATTTATATTGGCCAATTCTAGTAGGGGTTGTAAAGAATTTTAAAGATGTCTACTTGCGTTAAAACAAAAACTGCTAAAATAGTGAAATTAGTTTTCATATTTAGTGTCGTATATGGTATTTTTTTTTGTTACAAGGTTAAACACCTTAGTTGGAACAACTGGGAAGAGTTAATGGCTTATTACTTCACTCATTCTTAATTTAAATTCTCCTCTCATATGTTTAAATCCTCTTCTTACAACCCATGCTCTTGGTATGTCATGTCTCCTCTTTGCTGCCGGGTCCAGAAGCTATCTACATATCCAAAAAGCAAGGGCACAGCAGAAAATGAAGTAGCAGCGAGTAGGAAGCAATTGCTACTGTTCCAGACATATGAGCACAGCAAGAGCACAGCAGTTGTCACAGCACTTAGCGCAGCAGTGGCCGACAGGGGCCCAGAAACTCTGCTCAAGATTGTGTGAGGCCACTTGAAAACTGTGCAAGAATGGTCTTGACATACTTAGGGTGCATTCTTCAGCACTGGCTGGTGCAAATGCCCTTGGCACATTGGAGGTCTTGATCCAGACCAACTCCAGGGAGAGGACACCACAGCCCAGGCATGAGACCCTGGGGAGTGTCTGGTGCATCTCCCTGGGGCTGGGGACAGAAGCACCTCTCCTCTGTGGGGCATATGCTCTGGCTGTGGCACTGAGTTGTCAGGTGAAGGAGTTGAAGGAAGAGGTGAGCAGGCTGTGTGCCATCAAGGAGGATGAACAGGTATTGACATGGTTGTTGGGGCCCTTGCGGTGCTTCAGAACAATAATCTATATGAGAGAGTATGGAACTAACGCTGTTTAGGATTAATTTGCTTCAGAACAATAATCTATATGAGAGAGTGTGGAACTGACRCTGTTTAGGATTAATTGCTTAGCACAACTTGCTTAGCATTAGTAGCTAAATTTGCTGAAGCCTTAGGCCTCAGGCTATAGCCACTGCTACGTGCTTTAAAGTAGTCCACCAAGGACACTGGTGCAGGTGGGAATGATACATCCTGAGAAAGTACAGATAAACTAGCAGAAGCCAGTGGGAACCAAGGTTAAGGGTAAGATAGCTTTGCTAAACAAGTAGCAAGGTACAAGGCATGACCGCTGCATGCGTGATCGGTGCCATGATTGGCTACCTGTGACATAATCTGTATGAACCACCAATCAAGGGTCAAGGCGCYGCGTGCCTGTACCTATAAGTTGGGCAAATTGCTGAATAAAGTTGGAATTGAATCTGCATTCTGTGACTGCGTCTGATTCTTTCCCACTGCTCCTGCGGACCGCGACACATGGTCTTCCCAGAAAATCTGCAGAGACAAGAACCCAAGCCATAAGAGTCAAGAAAGAAGGGACAGCTGGAGGAAATGGTCAAACAAGCAGTGGAGGGAGGCTGCCAAGATGGACATGGCTGGAACTTCTGGTTCCTGCTCCACCTACAGATCTGCAACTTCAGAACAGGTATAATGCCCTGGGCACTGCTGAAGACAAAAAGGACTCATCAGCAGATGCATCAGAGTGAGCTGAGTGTCTGCATGAAGAGGAAAAGGCAAATGATATTTATTGGACACTCCATTTCATGGGGGATGGAAGTACCTACCTGCTGGCCTGATATCTCAAGAGGTTTGTTGCTTGCTGGGGCTAGGATGTTGTAGAGAGACTGCCAAGCCTTGTTCAGCCTTTGGACTATTTCCCCTTGCTGCTCTTCCATGTAGGCAATAACGATGCTGCTGGGGTAACCTGGAGCGTATCAAGAATGACTACAGAGCTCTGGGGGTGAAGTGAAGCAGGGGTCAAGGGGGGCCTGCTGGTGTCCTCTCAACCCTGCCAGTGAGAAGGAAAGGCTCAAGAAGAAGTGGAGTCATCCAAAAGATCGACTCCTGGCTGCATGGTTGATGTTGCAGGCAGGGCTTTGGCTTCTATGACCATATGACCCAGTTTGAGAAGTGAGGGCTACTGAATAGGGATGGGATAAATCTGACAAAATGGGGCAGGACTGTCTTTGTGAATTGACTTGCTAACCTAGTGAGGAGGGTTTTAAAATAGGTATATTGAAGGCGGGTTACAATAACTTGAAGAGAAGTGAGGACATAACAGGCAGAGCAGGTGTGTCTGGGGAACAGCATGACAGGGGAGGCTCTCACACTTCCACTGTGAAGGCAGCAAGACTTGAGGCTCATCTTAAACACCTGTACACAATGCATGCAGCATGAGGAACAAACAGGAGGAAGTAAGTCTGTGCACAGTTACAGAGCTATGACTTCATTGGCATTATGGAGGCATGGTGGGATAATTCTCACGACTGGAGTGCTGCAATGGAGGAATACAAGGTTCTTCAGGAAAGTTGGGGTTAGAATGTGAGGAAGAAGAGTTACAGTCTATGCAAAGGAGTGGCTTGCATGCATGGAGCTTTGTCTTGGGACAGGTGATGAACCAGTAGAGAGTTTGTGTGTAAGGAGCACAGGACAGACCAGCACAGGTGGTGGTGTGGTAAGCAGCTGCTCCAGGCCTCCTAATCAAGAAGAGGAGGCAAATGAAGCCTTCTTTAGGCAGCTGGAGAAAGCCTTACAATCACAGGCCTTGGAATTCACAGATAACTTTAAGCACACCAAAATCTGCTGGAAGGGCAATACAGCGGGGCACAAGCGATCTAGCAGATTTCTGGAACATATTGAAGACATCTTCTTGATGAAATTGACGGATGAACTGACTAAAAGAGATGCTCTGCTGGACCAGCTACTCACAAACAAGGAAGGACTGGTGGAAGATGTTTAGGTTGAGGGCAGCCTTGGCTGCAGTGACCATGTGACTGTGGAGTTTAAGATCCTGAGAGAAGCGAACAACACAAATAGCTGAATTACAACGTTGGACTTCCGAAGAGCAGATTTTGACCTCTTCATAGTCCTATTTGGCAGGATCCCATGGAAAACTCCTGGAGGGCAAAGGGGCCCAGGAGAGTGCCTTGATCTTCAAGGACAGCCTCCTCAGAGCACGAGAATGGCCAATTTCAATGTGCATAAAGTCAAGGAGGTGTGGCAGAAGGCCAGTATGGGTGAACATGGAACTGCTGACTGAGCACAAACGCAAAAATGAAGTGTGCAGAAGAGGGAACCAGGGATGGGCTACTTGGAGGGAATAAAAAGGAATTGCTCACACATGTAGGAATGGAGTTAGGAAAGCCAAAGCTCAGTTGGAGTCAAAATTAGTGAGAGAGGTAAAGGACAACAAGAAAGGTTTTGGTAAGTACACTGTGACTTTAGAGGAAGGCTAAGAAGTGGGCCAATTGCTCAGTGGAGCAGGAGACCTAGTGAAAAGGGACATGGAAAAGGCTGAGGTACTCAATCTTTTCTTTGCTTCTTTTTCTTACTTCTGGTAAGCTTTGCCCTCAAGCCTCCCATGTCCCTGAGCCTACTAGCAGTACCCACAGTAGAAGGTAGAGGTAGGGATCGCTTAGGTCAATATGCAAGTCCTTGAGACCAGACGGGATGCATCCAAGGGTACTGAAATAGCTGTCTGATGACATTGCAAGGCTACTATCTATCATCTTCAAAAGGTCATGGCAGTCAGAAGAGGTTTCTGATAACTAGAAAAAAGTAAGCATCTCACCCATCTTCAAGAAGGGCAAGGATTAGAATCCAGGTAACTACAGGCTGGTCAGCCTCACCTCGGTTCCTGGGAAGGTTATGGAGCAAATCTTCTTAGCAGTCATTTCTAGGCAGATGAAGGACAAGAAGGTGACCAGGAACAGCCAGCATAGTACATTTACAAAGGGCAAATAGTGCTGACCAAACTCATTGCTTTCTGTGATGAGGCTCCTGGTGCAGTGGATGTTGTATACCTTTACTTTAGCTAAGTCTTTGACACAGTCTCCCATAGTTTCCTTATCATGAAACTGGTGAGATGTGAGCTGGATAATTGGCTGATAAGGTGGGTGGAAAATTGGCTGGACTGCCAGACTCAGAGAGTTGTGATCACTGGTGTGAAGTTCCCCTGATGGCCAGTAACTAGTGGCATCCCCAAGGATCAATACTGTTTAACGTCTTCATTAACAGCCTGGATGATGGAACAGAGTGCACTCTCAACAAGTTGGCAAATGACATCAAACAGGGGGAAGTCGGAGGACAGACAGGCCAGGGCAAGCTGGAGAAATGGCCTGTTAGAAATGTTATAGAGTTCAGTGAAAGAATATGCAAAGTCTTGCATGTGGAGTGGAGTAATCCCATGCAACAGTACAGGCTGGGGGCCAACTACCTAGGAAGCAGCTCTGCAGAAAAGGATCTGGGGGTCGTGATGGATAACAAGTTGAACATGTGACAGCAGAGTGCCCTTGGAGCAAATAAGATCAACTGCATCCTGGGCTATATTAGTAAGAGCGTAGCCAGCAGGTCCAGGGATGTGATCTTTCTGCCCAATTTGGCACTTGTCAGACTGCGTCTGGAGTACTGTATCCAGTTTTGGGCTCACCAGTATGAGGAAGATACTGGCATACTGGAGTGAGTCCAGTGGAGGCCACCAAGATGGTCAGGAGGCTGGAGCACATGACATAAGAGGAGAGGCTGAGAAAAGTGGATTTGTTCAGCTTACAGAAGAGAAGGCTAAGGGGAGACCTAATTGCTGTCTACAGCTGCCTGATATGAAGATAGAGAGGAAATGCTTAATCAACCCATGCTCAACCAACCTGGTCTGTGATGGGATGACCAGCTGGGTAGATGAGGGGAGAGCAGTGGATGTTGTCTACCTTGACTTCAGTAAGGTTTTTGACACTGTCTCCTGTAACATCCTCAGAGGTAAGCTGAGGAAGTACAGGTTAGAGGAGCAGACAGTGAGGTGGAATGAAAACTGGCTGAATGGCAGAGCTCAGAGTGTTGGGCTCAGTGGCACAAAGTCTCATTGGAGGCCTGTAGCTAGCAGTGTCCCCCAGGGGTCAATCCTGGGTCCAATCCTGTTCAACTTCTTCATCAATGACCTGGATGAAGGGACAGAGTGCACCCTCAGCAAGTTTGCTGATGATACAGAACTGGGAGGAGTGGCTGATACACCAGAGGGCTGTGCTGCCATTCAGAGAGACCTGGACAGGCTGGAGAGGTGGGCGGAGAGGAACCTCCTGAAGTTCAACAAAGGCAAGTGCAGGGTCCTGCACCTGGGGAGGAATAACCCCATGCACGAGTACAGGTTGAGGGTTGACCTGCTGGAAAGCAGCTCTGCKGAGAAGGACCTGGGAGTTCTGGTGGACATGAAGTTAAGCATGAGSCAGCAATGCGTCCTCGTGGCCAAGAAGGCCAATGGTCTCTTGGGCTGCATTATACAAAGTGTTGCCAGGAGGTCGATGAAGGCGATCCTTACCCCTCTGTCCAGAACAGGTTCCCAGAAGGGTTGTGGAATCTCTACCCTTGGAGGTGTTCAAGACTTGGCAAGCATGGCCTTATGCAACCTGATCTAATGAGACCTGCTTTGAGCAGGAGTTTGGACTAGATGACCCTCTGGAGGTCCTTTCCAACCTAATTTTTTCTTTTATTCTACAAATCTATGAAAAGCAGATGGAAAGCAAGAAACTCTCTTCAGTTGCATTTTATAGGAGAGGAAGTAGTATATAAGAAAAGCACCAAAAAGAAGAGAATGGGAAAGCATAAATGAAACAGGAATAAATATTAAATTGTAACTGCAAAATTGGCATCCTAAGTCTTCAATTCCAATTACCTGAAGTCAGAAGTTCTACAATTTTCCCTTAACTTTTGCTCTGCAAGTTCATTCCAGGATCTCAAAATCAAGTCCTGCATTTCCTTGAATCTTAAAGCTTGTCAGTGATTTAAAGGATAAGCTATTCCTTCATTTACTTTATGTCCATGAATGGATTTGCAGAATAAGTGATTGAGCTTGTTGCTGGAATTTACTAAGACATTCCCTTAATGTGAGGAGGGAGGTGAATTCATCTCACTGCTCCTCAGCTGTCTTTGACTCTTCGAGGGCTAAGAAGAGTCAATGGATAGAGGTACATAGAGATAAATCTATAGGTCTGGCTGGCCATTAATTTTACACATCATTTTTCAGATTGTGCTTCAGTGGTGAAAAGCACTGGTCTGTGCTAATGTAAACAAACAGCCGACAATGAGAGTCTTATAAAACAGATAAGAGTGGCTATGTCAGGTCAGACCACACATCTGTCTAGCCAAATAGTCTGTCTCCAACAGCCATCAAAAACAGATACCAAGGAAAGAAACTAAGAACAAGATAAGCATATAGTGCAACTTCCCCTCGGAGCAGAAATTGCTGAAGACTGAGTGTGTGAGTCAGGGACTTTCTGAGCCAAAGACAGTACTTTAATAAGTAAGCTTTAGCAGCAAATAAATAATAAAAAAAAATCTGTGCTGTGTTAGTTAGGGAGACCTGTTGCAGCGATCCTTTATAACACAGTCTGTTTAGTCAGACTGACAACTATACTGTAAGTAGGAAAAAATAAAATTAGTGCAAAAATCATCATTAAAACAATAGGAAAATTTTCACTTCTTCCTCAGGTGTTTTTGTTGAAATATTAATGAAATACGGCTGAAGTGACTATTTTGTTTAGTACTCAAGCTCTGGTGAAACTTGTTGTTTTGCCTCAGTTTTGCTTTGACTTCCTTTCCCTGCCTCACAGTAGAAAGATGCAAACACACCATATATTGTAGCTATTTAGAAACATAATAAAAATAGCGTAGGGTGTTTTCAAACACAAAGCAACCCACTACAAGTTGGCAAACGATATCCAAGTGCCAGCCAAGGAAGATTTCAGACACTTTTGTGGTGTGATTCAAATTGCCCAGATTGTTCTTATAATGCTGCCAGTTGTTTTTCTTTTGAATTTTGAGTCTGAGTGTAATTGTTGCGTTGTGGTACCTTCTAATGAATGATTTGCAGGCCAGCTCAGGGCTCTCATTTTTGTGTTAATGTAAGTTTTTGGTTTTAGAAAGCTGTGCTACTAAAGTTCTTAAATTGCTCACACTACTACTATCAGTTATTTTGCCCATCTGAAAGATGAAGGCAGTTCTTTAGGTTGAAACAGCTCAGTGCCAGCTGCTCACCAAGCCAATCTTTCCTTGCTCTGTTCAAGACTTCAGGAGAAGGAAAGAAAGAGGAGACATCCCAGAATCACTGTGGATGGCAAGTTTGTTTGCAGACTATAGTAGTATAACTTCTCTCTTGTTTCTGTTCTACTACCAGAGCTGGCTATTGTAATCAGCTTAGTCAAAGCAACCTGTATATGCTTCCCCAGCTCTCTGTATGTCCCCTCACCATTGTGCACGTGATCACAGCATACATTATTGTAGACGACTGCTTTCTTCCAGATGGACAGGTGTATTTTAATATCAGTTCTGGAAAGTATTTATTTATTACCTCTTCTTCTTCCCTCTCATACCTTTACGCTGGTAAAATATCTGCACTGACTTTGTTCTATGCACTTCATTTGCTAATGTTCCTTCCTTAGACTTTGTACCAACTTGTCTTACATTGCCACTAGCTTAAAAAAAATTTTATTTTRCTCAGTTTTGATTTAAACATCATTAATTTAGACACATGATTTAGCTAACTAGCTTTAGAAGTCAGGAAATGTATTTATGTACCATACAATAAATTTACTAATCCAACATCATACTTTATAATCCTCCACTAGGATTATAAATCCTACTCTCTCTATGTAATTCCTATGATTAATTTACAAATCATCCCAATAAATCCTAAATTAAAATGAATAGATTTGTAAATCCTTTCTTTACAGTTGAAGTGTGGAAAAAGTAGATGATTTGTAAGTGAGGCCTTCTACAGCTAGACAGTTACAATTAAGTTTATATCCAGTCTTATTCCTCATCCTCTTGTATCTTCCTAACTTTGTCTGTAAATCCTGATCATCTGCTTCTTTCATAAAATTAAGCTTTATTTAAACAAGACAGAAATTCCGTAAACTTTTACATGCTTCAGTTGACTTAACCATGTAACTAATCATACCATCTTCAAGCGCTCTCAACCTGAACAGTGCTGGAGAAAACTGACTGAACCAGAGACCTGAGGCAGCATGTAGGATGTATCAGGAGATGGTGTTGGAAATTCAGTTGAAAGCATTTTCTTCTAAAAAACAACATGCCAGCAACAGCATGCCCTATCATGGTGTTTGATTCTTGTATGACATTGCAGGATCCTTTTAATGGCTCTGCAGAGTATTATTCCTCAAAAACTTAACAAGTTTTGTGCCAGCAATTGTGGCTCTATAGACAACTAAAACTCCCTTCTTTTCTAAACTCAAAAGCAAGAGAGTCTTACTTCTATGGAAAGTTATTATGTAGCTGAGAAACAAGGAAGACACTCTGTTCGTGTCTCTGAAAGCCTCAAATATCATATTATCTAAGACATGTTCATAGGTTCTTCAGGTCCACACACTTGTACAGTCTTGCCTCCACACTTATAGAGCTCCAAACTGAGTGAAAGGAATGACTTTATTTGAAAATCCTTCCCATGCTGTTTACATGTGTATTAATTGACGAAGGCTCCTTTGTTATTGAACATTTTTAGTCAGGGTTAGTCTAAGTGTTTGAGGCTGTCAAAATGTGAGGTGGTGGAGACCACTTAAAATTCCAATGGTTCTGTGAAGTCCTCCCTCCACCCGGTAAGACTAATGTGATAGATAAACACCTTCTGCCTCCCAAGAAGAGTTATCCATTACTCTTTCTCTATAAGCCCATAGCTCTATTAAACATTTTAAAAGTTTCATTCAGCCCTTACATCCCTCGAAGTTTAACGAGTACCCTGCTCATCCCACATCCAAATCTCATTTTCATTTTCTATAACCAGCTCCCGGTGGTACTAGAACCTGACTGTAGGGAACAGGACTGAATTTCACTTTTTCTCCTTGTCAAACCACATACTCCTATGATGTCTCCTACCCACATTCCTATCTATCCCTCCATGTGGTTTTCCTGCCGGCACCCCTGGCTTCCGAGACTCTCTCAGGAGCAATGGGAGGAATTCAGAGAAGTGGGCTAGCGACTAACAGGTTCAAGAAAAAGAACATAGTCGGTTATGGGCTTCCCTAGCAGAAATGAGAGACTGTAAGAGAGGGATAATGCCTGTTTTTTAACTTCAGGGTTTTTTTTTTAATTTTTAATTTTTAATTCAGAAATGCCTATATTTGGTCTCATATGGGAACTAATGTGTGGGAAATGTGAGAGGGAAGCTTGTATTGAGAAGCACCTTTATTTAAAGAATCCCCTCCCATCTAAAATCCACTGGCTGTTTCAAGACAAACTCATTTTTAAATGTTTGGCAGTAATTATTTGACTAAGAACTGCTCTAGAAGCTTTAGCTGGCTGAAGAAGGGTGAATATATTATGTCTAAATACCAAACTTGAACATTAAACATGCAGAAAAGTGATTTCATTCTTGCTTTAACTAACATGTAGCTTTGACTATGAAGTCTCCAGGGTACCTTCATAGTTCTTAATTCTGAATAATGAGCAGTAGAAAACTTAGTTTTCAGACTGAGAAGTGAGCTAAAGCAAATGGAGATCTCCAAACATACTGCAAGGACAGTCTCACACTTGGGGAAAAGGAATAGTTGAAAATTGTTGCTTTCTCCCTCCCCTTCCGCTTTTAAATCAGTGGATGTAGTAACTGTTCTGTTTCAGAGACAAGCTGCTGGAGTACCAGCGACAGAGCATGCAGAAAGGTCCAATTAGAATAGGGTTTTGGACAGGCGACATCCTCAGCCGTTCTGATACTTGGCAATTCAAAATAACTCTTATCATACTTTCAAAGGCAAAACATATATGCAAATATAGGTTACAAGTACACATCATATTACATAATATTATATATTAATATTAGTATGTGTGCTAGTATGCATATGTATATACACAGACTGAAATGCAATTCACCCCCAATGTTAGAGGAAAGCCATTAATACTGGCTAGTGTTAACAGCTCATCAGGGAGATAGTCTTTTCTCTGGGTCTCCATATACTGAATACAAATAAGGACAGGAGTAGATGTTTTATCCAAATTGTAATGCTCTGTATTCTCCATTGCCTTTCCTAATCAGTTTCTAATCTCTCATATGACTTCTTAATTATACAGCTACACATTTCCATCCTCTCTCATACCTTTTTCCTCTTCTTACTAAGCTGTCTTCAAAGGCACTTGTGATGTGGGTGTTCTTTGTAGGTAACTATGTCTGTTTGAGTATTATAAGTAGGGATGCATGGAAGCTTTACCAGTAAGCCAGCTTGTCTGCAAAGGGGCTGGCAAAACCATGTCCAAAAAAAAAAAAAAGAAAGAAAAAAAAAAAGGAGAAAATGCCAGAACTACAAATGTAATATTAAATCCATATAAATATTTTTGGCTAATAGAAGCAGCTTGCTAAAACAGAGGCCAAGAATCACGTTTAAAAGATTGCTCACAATTTCATTTTAAAAGCCTGTATTGGCCATGAGGAAAGTATTACATCCAGAAGAAGAAGAATGGGTTCAAAGAAAAGAAAGTTTGTTTCTTTGTACGTGCAACAGAGAGGAAAGAGTCTTTTAGCCCAGTTGTCCTGACAAAGCCAAAGAAATGTTAGACAGATATGTGATGTATCATGTACAAACAGATGTTCACTTTTCAAAAGTTAATTACTTCTAAACTATCATCCACTGATGGCCATCTTAAAATCTTGCTCATAGATAAGGACCAGTATTTGTATTAAGGTATAATGATAACTCCAGATTAAATATAAGAAATGGTGGATTTCCTGTGGCACAATTCTCCAGTCTCTTTTTTCTGTAGTTTTCGTTAACAAGTTTCTCACTGGAAAAGCCTAAAATGCCAGTTCTGGCTTGAACAAACATGTATTTTTCATCATTGTGTCTGAAATTTTATAGTAATGGTTTATCATATTTTTTGGTGCCCTTAAATTTATAAACCAAGCCCTAACAGATTGCTGAATCCATGTAAACCCAGTAGAGTATCCTGTTTATAATAAGGCATGGCTTGTGTTAGACCAAAGAGGAAACAATCTCTGTCCCCTAGAGCCACTAACATCACAGTCATTGGCCCAGCTCAATTTTATTATTCAATCTCTGTTACTGTAATCACAACTCATAATTATTTTGAGGTCCTATGTCCCTGTGCTTGTTACTGAAATCCATAATTGTTTCAACTTAACCTATAACATTAACAGTGAGGTTGAAGGGCCTAATTTCTCCTATTCTACAGATTTTGCATGCACTTTGACAGGGAAGAGATACACATTGTGTCAAAAGAAAAGATAATCCATAAAGAAAACAGTCTCTTATGGGAAAGAATACCTCTGACAGGTAAGGACTATTTTTGTAATAAAATTGGAAAGCTAGATCTTGTCCTCCACCCCCTATCTCTCAATATTATTCTTTTATACAATATTGGGATTTTAACATTCTAGAGGCTGTAAAAATATTGTATTAATCATCCTAGACATTTCTTGATTTTCACTCTGGCAAATCTTTGTGTTACAGAAGTAAGCTCAGCATTAAGATTAGAGAACATAATATTTGAAAATATTCCAAGGAACCAAAAACATTCATTGGCACATATGACTTATAGATTCAAGTTCAAAAGGTCATTGTAAAGGGTAGCAAATGAAGACAAGTATTTAAATAAGCATTGATGAAAAATTATGAATCAAAGTGAGTAAAAAGTAAGCGGAAAAATAAAAATTAGCTTACTAGAACCAGAATGGAGAAGTTCTTCACTTTTTCTTGAGGAGAGATGCAGAACAGTCAGCAGCAATAGAAGTTTGCTGGGCACAGTTTTGATGCAACGTCCAACTGGACCCAGCTCCTGTTGCCTTTTCCCTTAGGTTATGTAGCACTTAGAGTAAGCGTAAGGGCCCTGAGCACATCCTCCATCTGGAAGATCTGGCTGCTTTCGATGCTGTGGATGGGGCTTTCAGACCCATGATTTGACTTCCCGACTTGCCCTTGACCCGTCCCCACTGCCCCCAGCTGCCCCCAGCTGCCGCAACTGCCCTGCTCCCTTGTGATTCTTACCAATTGTTTGAAACGTTTCCCTCAACTGAATGTATATCCTCATTGAAGCATCAGATACAAATTTCCTATAAATGAATAAATATTACTTAATATCTTTATATAGGCAAAATTCAGAACTTTGCAAAAGGATTCACTTGCAGACAGCACTGTGCTTTACTGGGATGCTTGAGCAAAAACTTGCCAGAGGAACAGAGAGCAAGGTTTGTTTAGCTGGAGAGTGTCTTAATACAAACAGAAACAAAGCACTAAAACCTTCCCTGAAATTTGGAATTAGGCCAAGATGTTCCAGAGCCATTTTTCTGCTTTAGCTCTCCTGCAGTCTTTCTAACAGCCAATTTCTGAAGACTTGTRAGAAGAAAGGGAAAGTGCACTGAGAACCATATGGAGCCAATATCTTCCCAGACAGTCTCAGCTCAGGTAGGCCCTTTATCTGCTTAACCATTTCATATCTCATTAATCTCAACCCAGTCCTAAATTAACTTCCATCTTGCTCACTTCTAGAGCTGTCTTATCCCTTTTATCTTGACTACTCTGGATAGCCTCTGTAAATACTTTGGTATTTTGTATTCTCCGTGTTGATTGTYGGCTCATTTTCCATATGTAGAAGTGTCATTGGAGCAAAAGAAGGGAGCTGTTAAAAGCAGCAACCTGAGATAGTAGCTCTATAATGCTTTCAGAAACCAAAATCTCCTGCTTGTCTTACTGAACCTCAGGGGATAACTGGACAAAGTTTCAGATGCAAAACCTTTGACAGCAAACCAAAGGTGTCACACTACATTTATAGAAATGTGTGTATACTGGAGTGAAAGCTGTCATTTCATCATGTCACAGAGCACTAACGCCATCTTTATGAATCCTTCTGTCACAGACAAGAATTTGCATTACCTCAGGATATTGTCAATAAATTCAAGTATAAAATGCCCAGTAAAGGTGCTAAGATAATAAATCACAGTTCTCAAAAGTCTCAGGAGCATTTGCAATTATCTCTTAAAACAAATAGACCTTCAGACCACTTTATTGCTTTGCTTACAAACCTAAGTGTCACATAAAAAATGCAGCATTTGAACTTTTCATTGAACTGTACATCCAGGAGATGCAGTTGGAGGTAGTGTGTATTGAAACTCTTATATAAAAATAAAATAAGGAATTTGTTCAGTGCTTTAATGTCCCAGTCACAAATGCCTAAAAGACAAATAGGAGTAACTAGAGAGCAGAACACAAAATTTCCCTTCTTTTCTCAGGAAGGCAAATAGATAACTGTAAAAATGAAGATATATAGTTAAAAATGATAGCTCTTACACCCACAGCTATGCTGGACATCATGCATCAGTCTTTTCATATCTAGGAAGTTAAGAAGTCCTGGCACCAGCTAAGGAATTGTGGTTGGCAATACTTTGCAAGTATTAAACCACAAAAACCAAACAAATGGAAAGACTTCATTTGATCCCATTCTTATTGCTGACCTGGCAGCAAGACGTATAACAGACACCCTGTCTGAGCTTATTAAGTTTTCGTTATTGCAAATAAAGAAGTACTTGGGTCACCTACTGATTACCTTCTTCTAATATGCCTAGTGATGGTCCTTTCCTTTCCTATGATGATAATTGAAAGTAATTAAAATTTTTGAAACCTGAAACCCAGCTTTTATTTTGCCAAATTGAATTGTTTTAAGGACTTATTGTTGGAATCTTATTATGAGTGAGACGGATTCAAATTCACTGAGAAAGAGGTCTAATTTGAATCAGGGCTAAATTGAGGTATTAGGTTTCAAATCTATGGAAACTACTAAGGCTGCTTGCTCTAAAGCTGGGAAAATATCCTGACGAGTTGGATATTATGCTTCAGACAACACAGGAATAACACTACTGACACTTTGCCACACAGACCTGTCAATAGGAGGGCAATTCTAGGTATGTCCAATGCCAAACATTTAGGTATATAATTCATGACTGGAGGAAATATAGACACCTAAAGACTTTATGATTTAGATCCAACAGAAAGGATTTAAAACACATGAAGGCCTGTTCTTTGGCCCTGGGAACAAAAGGCAGGTCCACAGARCTCAACTCTCCAGGGTGCCATATACAAAACACCTACTGGGAACAGTTCTTGGTCCATACCATGCCTTGAACTGTGCATTGGCTAGCTGACACAGGACAAAACTGTGCCAAGGAATATGCTAGGAATTAAACGGTAAATGTTATTTCATGCCATTCTTGCACCTTTGACCTGGCCCTCTTAGGTGACTGGTGTAAATATAGATAGGGGACTATAAAAGGGATTCTGCAACATCTACAGGTGCCTCAGCTTAGGAGCCAAACTAGAACTTCTTAAGAAGGTAGGAACACATATCCGTTCTTTCAAAGAGTAAAGCAGGTCTCCTATTTTACAGTACTGGTTACTAACAGAGCACACAGGAGGGTGCAGGTGGTTTAAATTCAATTCTTTCCTCTGTGTTGGAGAGTAAAAGCATACATGTCCTATTTCCCACTAGAGTGCTATAAACATATGGCTGTTCTAGTTCTCTGGTTCTGGATATATTCTCTTGCAATTTTATGGGAGCTGTGCCGCTGTGTAGATAATGCAAAGTTTATTCAGTCAAAGAGACCAAACGCAGATGAATCATCAATCCAAGTGTTAGGCACTTAGAAAAGGGAACCGTAGGCACTGTTTCTGCTTCAGGAACTAAGCATCTTTTACCTTGTGCACTTAGTCTCTTATTCAGACTTAAATATGATATAGATGCTGAGTTGTTCACCCATGTCAACCAGAAGTGTTTCAGCACACATGCAGGAGTTACTTTCAAATGCCTGAAGAATCTGAAATTCATATGTGGAACCTGCAGTGAGAAAAGGTTACAAAATTATCATATGGATATGGAAATTATGAATTCACGTGCACATCTAAGAAGGACTTTCTTGTCCCCATGGTTTGCAATAATTCAACAGGGGCTGGAAAAAAATCTAAATTTTGGACTTGCTTATTAACAATTTTGGATACTTAAATTCTTTTGTGTTCTCAATAACCTTATAGAGTCTTACTCTGTGCTGATGTTCTCACCTAGTGATATTCCTCATGTTTCTAACTCAGCACTGTTGGAGTGCCATTGTTTAACTCCGGCTCCCTCTTGCAAGACAGGAAACTGGTCTAATTGTCACAGAAAAGCACAACAGGTTCATCCTTGTTCTTACTGTTGCTGGCAAAAATGTGGATAAAATGTGAATTTGTACACTGAACTGTGCAGTGGCATGCCACTATAATAATAAATATGAAGCATGTGAGAGTGTGTTAACCTTCAGTTTCATTTCTAGTAAAACCACCCCAAACACTTCATTAAGGGAGACATAAAATAACGTGATTCTAAACCAAGCCTATTAAAAAAGAAAACAAAATAGTTTATAATTTATGACTTCTTGGCTAAACTCATTTGGTTGGTTGTGCACGTTGGTTAATTACCTTTAGATTCCTCAGAAAAGCTCTGTTTATTCTTCTGGTTTATCTCATCCAGAACTATTAAAAAAAGGAAAAAACCCAAGAGAGAACTAATGAAAAGCTGAGTGTTCTTACAGAGAGCAAAGCTGCTAGGCCAGCCGCTATAGTTGAGAGTCTTGTTAACTAGCAGACCTAGACATTTACTTGAGCTTTTGCTTTATATAGCCAACACAACCAGGAAAAATAAAGCCTAGAGACTATTTTAAACATTGCGTATGCTTGCTTGATTTTGTATTTGTTTTTGTTTCCTTTTGAAGATTAATTACTCCAGGGAAAATGCTTCCAGCATAAGGTAGGACAGTTCAATCATTTAATCACATTGTTGCTACTGACACTGGGGTCAGCAGGATTTATCCTTCTTTTTTTCTTAAATTATTGCCTAACCTTGATAGAAGTCTATGTAGTAGAGTTCAAATTTTGATTGCCAAGTAAAATTGATTTGAATCTTGGTTTGAAACTGAGTTTGGGGTTGTGTTTTTTTTTTCTCCTTGGATTTTTGGTGAGTATGGGTGGGAATGTTGCTGTGAGGGAGGGAAAAAGGGGCTGCTCTTTTTTTTTTTTTAATTTAATTATATAATATTCTCAGGGACCTTTTATCTTGAATAATGTCTTGCTATGACTAAAACGAATGCCACTTTAAAAAGTAATTCTATTAAGATTATGGTGGTGGATGCGAAGTAGCCTCAGGTATCTACATCTGTTCCTGCTGTGAATATGTGGTGGGCTCAAACAATAAAGCCTAGGAATCTGATGATAGATAGTATGACTCAGACTATTCCTATGTAGCCAAATGATTCTTTTTTACTTACACAGTAAATTATTACATGTGAGATGATTCTGAAGACTGGTAGGACGAGGATATATGTGTTTCTGGGTGRCAGAAGAATCAGAAGGTGTGTTGGTGTAGGATGGGGTCTCCTCCACTGGCAGGGTTGAAGAAGGCGGTGTTAAGGTTTCAGTCTGTGAAGAGCATAGTAATGACAGCAGCAAGCACAAGGAGTGAGAGTAGCAGTAGGATGGAGATAATTAGGACAGATCAAATGAATAGGGCTGTTTGGCATTGCAAGAGGGCTGGGGTTTTACACTGATGGCTGTAGTGAAAAAGTTAATTGCCCCTAGGATGGAGGCGACATCTGCTAGGTGGAGGGAGAAAATGGCCAGGTCCACAGAGGCTCCAGCGTGGGTGAGGTTTCCAGCTAGCCGTGGTGTGCAGCTCATCCTGTTCCTGCTCCAGCTGCAATGGCAGAGGAGGTTAACAGGAGTGGGAAGGAGGGCGGTAGTAGTCAGAAGCTGATGTTGCCTCTGCACGGGAGCGCTGTGYTGGGGGTGCAGGTTATTAGGACTAATCAGTTTTTGAAGCCTCGGATTATTACAGTTATTACTGTAAAGAAGATTATTACAAAGGCGTGGGCAGTGACGATTACTGTAGATTTAGTTGTCTCACAGTAATGTTCTGAGCTGAGCGACTTCAGTGCAGATAAGTAGACTTAGGGCGGTGCCGACTATGCCTGCTTATGAGCAGAAGATTATGTATAGGGTACCAATATCTTTGTGATTTGTTTGACAAATGTTGTTTGGTCATCGAGTAATGAAGGTCACAAGTAAAATGACTGAGAGATGAAGCTCATGAATACTCAGTAACATTTTCACTGAAATTTTAAGTATTTAGTTGTCAAATAGTGAACTATATCTATGGAATAAAACATTCATATTTTATAAATTGGACAAAAACAATCACTGAATTTTGTATCCTGTTAACATTCAGGTCATTTACACTATAACCTTATGGTTTGTTGTTTAGAATTATATGTTAATGGAATGAAAAACATTGAGAAACTCACAGGCTTAACCTGTATTGCCAACACAGTACCAGGAGGATTATTTAACATAGACCATACTCTCACATTCTTGTTCAGAGTATACTTCACAGAAATCATAGAAAAAATTGGTTTGGAAGGGATGACTCAAGTTCTCAAAGCAGGACTACCTTCAATGCTAGATCAGTTTACTCAGGGCCTTGTCCAGCTGAGTGTTAAAAAACTCTAAGGACAGAGATTTCACAGTCTCTGTGGCCAACCTGTTCCAGTGCTTGATCACTACATTCGTTAAGAATTTTTTCCTTGTGTCTAACTGGAATTTCTTTGTTTGGAACTGTGAGTGTTGCCCCTTATCCTTTCATTGTGCGCTTCCAAGGTGATCTTGGCTCCCTCTTTTCTATAACCCCTCCTTAATGTTATGGATGATTGCAGTTAGATTCCCCCTTAGTGTTTTCTTGCTAAACCCAGTTCCCTCAGCCTCTTCTGGTATATCAGATGCTAACCATTTCAGTAGTACTCCAATGGGCTTCTCTTCAGTCTGTTTTTTTTAATACTTTAAGTAGGTCAGTATGACATTACGTCACTTTAGTGCTGAGCTTGAATTTATACTTTGGCCAAATTCTCCCAGTGCTTAGTGTTTACTTCTTGGCTTTTTCACTAGCTTGAGATATGTTATTCTTCAAGAAAGGAAAAATTGGGCACAGGCTGAAGACTGGCCCAAACTCAAATGTCAGTCTTACAAGCAGTATGGGTGCAATCAGTTTAGACCACCAGGCCTGAACCCATATCCGTGCAGAGCTAACAGATTGTTACAGACAGAATGAGGCCACCTGTGGGGGCTGTCCTTTTAGATTCTGTATTTAAAGAATTAAAAAATAGTGCATGAGATCTCTCCCACTGGATTATTTTAAATATCAGTAGGATAACAGGCAGTTAACTGACTAACTCAGATGCATTGGCAAGGGTGTCTGCTAGTCTTTTTCAGCTAGAGTTCTATAAATGTCTGATATCTGTGGTTGCTATCATAAGTGTAGGTGGTAACACCACCTACAGAAAAAATAGCATAACTCTTTTCCTCATAAGAAACTGTTTAGAGTGGGCTACATAGTGGCTGAACTAAAAGTTTTTGGGTTAACCTCTTTGTTTCATGTGCTTGCCTCTGCCTTTTATTTTTATGTATTTGTTTTCATTAAGTTGCAGCAATTTCTAATGCTAAGGAAAGCAAGGAAATATGCCATTCAACAGCAGTCATTTCTCAGAAGAAAAATATTCTATACTCATCTGTTCCATTAACAAACAAAACCTTGGTCTCAGGTCTCATGGTGCTTCATGAAACGTTACCAAGTTGAAAGACTCTTGCAAAACTTAGTTTTCTCGTGTTTAACAGAACCTCTTTAGAGTTCAGCTGCTAAATTGTTCTGCAATTCTGTCGGCAATGAATGTGCTCCATGACTTTCTAACTAAAATTGATGTCAAGGTTTTATTTAAAGTTCTTGTCTTTCACTGGAAGAAGTTAATATATATTAAAAAGACTCACTTCTTCCAGAAGCAAACAAAAGGGCTGAATCAGTGACTCCATCCTCTGATCTATTCTGAGTTCCGTAAATACAGGCCAAGCTTTTCCTTCTGATAAAACAACAACAAAGAAGACTTCCATGCAATGGTCCCTGTAGGTTCTACTCAGACTTAGGTCCCTCCATGGGTATTTGCTTAGCAGTTGTAGCTCTCCTTTCTGAAAGCAACGGCTCACCATGTTTACCATACTTTGCATAGATACAGCACAGTCAGAAACCTCTATCAATGGGTTATCTTCCTTACCTAAGACTGAACTGTTTATGTTCATCTGTCTTGAATGGAAAAAAGAAACCCTTGGTAGAGAAAATGAGAACTTCTACTTCCTTTTGAAAGAAAGACAAAACATATTCACCTCAAGTAGGGAAATAATCACTGGACAGAAGCTAAAGAAGTTACCTACTAAAAGGTAGTCTGAAAGTCTGATTTCAGATGCCATAAAATGGTAATAAAATGTTGCTTAAAGATAAGAAGTGGACATTTTTTGAGAAAAGTTCACAAGGAAAATTCATTACCATATAGCCTAGTAATGCTGGTTTTCAAGACTCACATGGCCCAGGCAAAGCTTCACTAAGTTGTGGTATTTTTCTCATTAACCCAGAAAATATAACCCCAAAACAAATCAAATGCAAAGCAATCATAATCAACAAAAGACAAATCTAGGTCCATCTCCTAATGAAGATCATCCCCAGAATGAAAACAAGTCCAGGGTTTCCTAGTCTGAAACAAAGAGGTAGGCTGATAAACACACCTTTCTAGTATACCTTTTTCCAGTTTCACTCTACTTCATGTTTCTGTAAACTGAGTCAATAAAGCTTGAGGGCTTAATAAGATTTGTGACCTCACTCTCTCAAAAACTTTTCCATTATTCCTTTACAGCTAATAGTCTGAAAAACAATGGATATTGCCTAGTTATATGGAGATAGAATCATACAGTTAGATAGATTAGACAGAAGAAATTATTCCAACAGTCTTATCAGCTATTAAAGCCGGAGTAAGAATGTGCACCTGTTTGTGATAATATCATTCACGGCTGTGCTATCAGAAAAAAAACAGTTTCCAAACTTACCATGAAATGATAATAGCATGATAAAGTAAAAATTAGCTATTGTATCTGCTTCATACATTGAGAGAAAGCATATTGCTTAGCAACAACATAATCAATCATTCTGTTTGGATCTAGTTCCAATTTGCAGTATGACATGGTGGATTTGTCTCCTGTTAAAGTGTGTAATACCTTACAGGATTCTTGTGGCTGAATTTGTAGTTATTTGTAAATCGCTTAGATATCCTCAGGAGGATGCAATACATGTTATTATCAATTATACTTTATTATCACAGTGCAGAAATAGCATTAAATAAGCATTTGACAGCAGCAGTTTTCTAGTTTTAGCTCAGAGGTTTGTATTCACTGCCTAACTAGAATTCCAGTCCCCGCATGCAGAACAGAAGCCAACTGCTGGTTCAGAAATGACTGTTACAAGATATGCTGTTTTTCTGTTAAATTGCAAGTGGTGATTTTACTTATAAATAGAGAAATTCAGGGAGTTAACTAAAGCTAGCAAAATGAAATTTGTAAGAGGAGGTGGATGACCTACTTTAATACAGAAGCTCCCTTAACTGGTGAATTATTTAAATATAGAATAATTCRGTTGGTACAGCTTACAGGAAACCTGAATAAATTCTCATCTATTAATCTGGCTGCATTTGAGTTATCAATACCCAATGTGAGAGATGCTGTGGACTCACAGAACATTGAAGGGTTATTCTGTTGGTGCTATAAGTGATATTCATGAAGTCAGCCCATAAAGAAACCGGTGAACTAAAGGATGCTTCCTGAGAGTACTAAGGATGTGGGGAGTGAATAAGGGCACATCCTCATGGTGAAACAATGCATGTGAAAAGTCTTTTAAACAGCTCTAATAAAAGAGGAGTGCGCATGCCGAACTGAATGTGCACGCTTGGGTCACAGTCTTAAAAATTAGAAAGCATTTGACTAATCACAAAAACAACCAGATACTCCCACCATGAGAAATTTCCTGCAGCCAGATGAGGTCTCTATCGCCAAGCAGTCCCAGCTGGGAATACTAGTGCAGGCACAGGGGGTCTAAGTGACAGCAGCTTAAAAGAGACCTCATCCAGTAAACCTTAATTGCTTTATTATAGTCTATGTTTTTCTATTGCTATTGTTTTTGCTGTTATAGTCTAGGTTACAGAGCCAACAATGTCTGTCCTCAATTTTGAGGCTTGATAGTATGATAAACTAGATCTCAACACTGTCTATCTGCTTATTTTGCCGCCTAATGGAGCGTTAACTCCTCATATGTCCTTAACCCAGAGTCTGGCTCTTTCAGTCATCCTTCAATGAAATGCCTTCTCTGAGCATTCCCTTTTTTATTATGACCTATTGGCCAAAACATGTAAACTTTTCCTCACTTGCATTACTTAATTTAAAACTGTATAACAATGGCAATACTCTACAGTATTGGTACTCTACAGTACTCTTCTGTAGTCATATAATTATATTTTTTCTTGTTATTCCTGGAATTCTCAATATTTTTCAGTAAGATTGAACTTCARATGTGCATTTTTTTACCTGTAGCTGCACAAGGGATTTGTACCATATATGACTTGCTCTCCTATTATATCAAATCTTTAAGTATATACATTACATTGTGTTATTTTTTGTCTTACTAGCTGACCCTACACATCAGTTCATCTAGTCTAGGTCCAAGCTGAATGCCGCCCCATCAACTGAAGCTCCTCTAACAAAATACCAGGCATAAATAATGCATGACTATTTTCCTCATCTTCTAACTGAATGACTGTGCCAGTGATCTTTTGCCTCCTAAAGAGCCACACACACACATTCAGAAGCAATTCCTACATGTTGTCTAGCAACCAATTTTAATATTTATATGGAACTAGAAATTTGATCGTCCTAGGGGTTTGAGGGAAAAGTTTGACATATGGAATATCATGAAAAGTGTAGTTCCGTATTTTAGAAATCCAAAAGGTTTCTCACAAAACACCATAATAACCCATCCTGTCCTGAGCCTAGTAATCATTACAGAATGTGATTATATGACTAATGAGAAAATGGAAAAAAAATCACAAAACTTCATTCATAAAGAAAATAGCTTATGCTGCACTAGAAGAAAAAAAAAAGAAGCAATAATTATAAACTTGTCTGGTTTTATTATAGCAAAAAAATGTTTTAAAACAGTCTTCTGTAGACAAAGCCTTAAAAAGAACCCACTCCATGCAATCCTCCAATCAGTATTGCTACTCTCAGAACATTACAGGATAAGATACACTAAAATTAAAGCTTCACATTTTTGGTTGTTCATACTAGTTGTGAGTACCAAAGGTTATTTTGGTGCCTACAGTGTGGTGAAGGAGAGGACTGAATCAAATAAATTTGAGTTTGGGAGCAAGAAGAGAAGATTTGTGTAGAAGAGTAAATAATGTAGGACAAGACAGGAGAAGTAAAGGACAGGGCTAAGAAGAATTTCGGGAAGAAACTGAATAGAAAGTTATAAATTGATGAGGAAGACATAATTGTGTAAGAGATGCAGAAGAAAAGTGCTACTAAGTAGTGTGGTGCTGAAAACAAGGCAACAGACTGGGATTTTGGGTGGTTTGATACTGTTCCTGTCCCGCAGTTGAGTTTTTGTTTGTCAGGCTCTTCATGTGATCAGTACCATGTAAGCAGTCACTGTGTTTCAGGCCTCATACATACCTTATTAATGGTTGACAAGACTACTAGCTCTGTACCCTTCCCTGATAATCTTCTGTGGTGCTGTTTTGGAAGAAAGAAGGGATGTCTTTGTATGGYGCAGTGCTCAGTAGCCAGATGCAGGCAAAGTGCAAGGGAGGAAAAGGGAATTGATACAGGAAACAAAAAAGGGCAGTAGAAGGGAGAGCACAGAAAAGAAAAAAAAGCACTGACAAGAAAAAATCTTCAAAGGAAATATTAAAAAAATATGAAGTATTAAACATACTCCTCCAGCCAATGATCAGCTTCCAGGAAGTCCCAAATCATGTGGTGTCAATCATTGTGAACTGTTAAACGCTCTTGTAAAATATTTTGTATTTGTGAGGGAGTAAAGGAGGTGTCAGTTCCAATGCAAAGCTTCTGTCATTTACAAATATACAGAGGAGTTCTCCAGATAGGAAAAAAAAAAAAAAAAGAAAAGAAAAAGTTTGTATTTTATGTGCAGGTAGTATGCAGGGTAGGGTTTGCACATAACTCTTGAGCTGCCTTTTCTTTGGCATAAGCACAGAATTGGTGCCAGCTTATCAATAGCTTTCTGTTGTGCCAATTAAATATACTTGTCTTATTTATTTGTTGAATTTAGTTATTAGAGAACTTAAACAGGATAGCTGAAAGAAAGATGAGCTAACTATATCAGAACAATAATACTTTAATTTCATCTAACTTGTCTTATAGGGATATCAGGTCCTTTATTCAGAAGCTGATATATATTTTCGCTATAAGGGCAACATTAGGGTCAGATTTGTTTCTTTAAACATCTCACTATGATGGTCTTTCAAGATAAACATTTTGACCAGATCCTCAGCCAGTGGGAAATTAATGTGGTTCATTAAATACCTTAATTTACATGAACTAAGCACAGAGGTCATTGTTTTCCCTAAGGAGGCCTGGAGGACAATTATACAATATTGTTGCAGCATGTATTTGTTTGAAACAAACCAAATAAACCTCATCAATTCAGCTAAACTTTGAGAAGACAAGAAAAAAAAACTGTTCTAGTTTAAAATCATTTAAAATTATAAGACTTTAAAATATATATGTGTGCATGTATACGTATATAAATATATACACAGACAGACATCATACAGACTTTACTCATAAAGACCATAGCATAAAGATCCAGCAACTGTCACATATGGGCAGTTTAAGATTACAGGATTAAAAATAATATAGACAGACAATGCAACTGCTTGATTCAGTGAGACACAACTTATTCTAGTTGTTTACCATTATCTTCTCAGAAGTTTCTTTTTTATAATTATAATTGTCTGGAGGCAATGAAAAATTGATAAATTGGTGTGAACGGAAATTGTATGGATACAAATCTAACTATACACATAGCATCTTAAAGAGATACTCAATACAAAAGTAGTGTGTACTTTAGCCCTCCTGTACATGTGAAAGAGCTATGGAGTAGGAGTGCATCTCGGCAATGCTGCCTCATATATTACTACAAATATATACAACAGATCCTCTGACAGTTCAAGTAGCAATCTACAGAAAGGGAAGTTTGTTGTGGGATAAAGCAGCGCCAAGTGGGTTGTATGATTTCCTACAACTTCCCTGTCTGCTACAGTATCTTTTAGGACACCTGTTGAGCCTGGAGATTGCCAGTTCAACAGCAAAAGGTTTTGTCTTTAAGTTTCTCCTCCTTTCAGAGACTTCCTCTGACAAGAACCATGTGCCAGGAAGTACTGAGGGGAAGAGGGTTATTACAGATCTATACGGATGCAAAGAAAGCCAGACAAAGTTTTTTTCTGATAAAACAAGTGAGAAGAGCAGAATCCTATATTCATGATATCTTCCTTAAGCACACATATTTAAGTGAAGAATCTTCTTGAAATTACAGGGCCACAGTGAAAGATGATAAAAGCAGAACTAAATAGTTGCCTATGTGCCTGCAGGTTGGGACCCATGGTGGCAGGAAAAGTGAAATGTGCTGGGGCTTTACTGCAACATAATAAAAACAGAAGTGTATTGCAGTCCAAATGCCATTCAGCCTTCACTCTCCAGCTAAAATATGAAGTCGCTAAGTTAGGTTACGAAGTTATAAGCATGGTTATGATATGTGAATATCTTCAGTGATGTTTCCTCACTGTATTTCAGTATCACATTCTACCCAGATGCAATGAAATATTGTCTCTATAACTAAAAATGGCCTGTAAGTAGGTATAGGAAATTCCCTATCTATTTCCAAACACATTTGTTAAAAAATACTTTTTTCCCTTAGACCATAAAGTTCAAATCCAGAATTTTACCAATGTGAGAATTTTAAAATTTTACCTAAGTCAAATCACACAAAAAGGCATGAACTCTGGGCTATCAATGAAGAATATAATAATATTACCTTCTATCTAGGTTAAATTCATATAGAAAAAACAATATATTAGTAGTAATTCTCAAGAAGGGTAACTTTTATCCTTGCAGAGTAAATGCTGAAACTCCCATCAACTTTCATGGTGCCTAGATTTCACACAAATCATTTATCAAAATCATTCTTAATTGCATTAATATTTTTGTCCAAAATGTTCTCAACTTCAGATGCCTCAAGGAGAGAATTTAATATGTGTATTTGACAAAAGAGTGAGAGATATCTAAGTAGAGTCTGAGATGGGAATGAGAAATTTGAACTTCACATCTGTTTTTTTCTAAGTGGTTAACAATTTGTTCTTTTTCATCCTGGTCACTGAATTATGGGATACTTATTATGGTGTAGTGTTTCATGTCTTGTGTCTTGAGTAATATATCTTTTTTAAGGAACACCATAAAGGACAGTGCTTCTCTGAGCTTTGGCACCTGTGACAGTTTTTTTTTTTTTTGGAGGTTATCTCTCTGGCATAGCCTGCCAATGGCAGAGTGCTAGCCTCATGGCTAACTGCTGGGCCTGTTGCCCAGCACATGCCTCTGCTTGGATCCCCTGGGCTTCTCATTCCTGCTGGGCTAATTTCCCACTTTGGGTGCTTGAGGAGGACAGGCAGAGCACTGGTGTGCTGCAACACAGCCTTTAGGAATCACTCCGGCATAATCTGAGACTATGCAACAAGAATATAAAAGACCTGCCTAGACAACACCTGTAGGACCTCACCCTGCTTCCCTTCGCATGGAAGCTACCTGAGACCTTGGAGAGAAGGAGATTGGAGGTGTTCAGTATTGATTTAGCTCAGTAGCATTCATTTCTGTGGTAACAAGAGCTTCCATCTGCATTAATCTGAATAGGCTGCTCGCATTATTCCTAGAAGGATTTCAATCTTGCCTTTTACTGCACCTTATAAAAAAACTTCAGTCAGCATAATTGAAAAAGAAGTTTTGTTTCAATACTCTTACAGGTTGCTTTTAGTAATCAGYGACGCTCAACTATCAAGAACCCTCAGCAGCTCTCAGTTAATATAGTGGGCACAGTTATTCAAGCAGGCACGGTTATTCAGGTAGGAAAAGAAGCAAAGCTACTCCATACTTGATCTTGTCTTGCCTTTGCTTTGCAAAACACTTAATGGGTGCAGGAAATCCCAGTGGTTGCAGTAACAGGGAGACGTGGCTTGTACACTGGAGCACAAAATCAGAAGTGCCTTTTGGGTGTGAGGCTTTTACATCTGAGTCACTGCTATTCTGTACTGCATTATGTCTTTCTTGCCTCTACAAAACAGGTTAAAAACACCAAAAAMCAGGTTTTTCCTTATACCTGTCTTGCATTTCCCAGGACAGACATCTGCCCACTCACTTCACAACACACTGAGTCATGCAAAGGTCAGTGCAAAATTTGTCTTTCTAGTCCTTAGTGCTTTCTGTTTTCAAATGCCTGCGTGGAGCAGAATTACAGACCAATACTGAAGCCATTCAGGATGGTTCACCGCTCTTTCCAAACATATCATGTCCTTCTTTTCAACAGCAAAGCATTGTTCTATGACAGCTTTCCTATGGCTGATGCTCTATAAAATGAGCGTGCTAGAAGCGCAATGGAGATGGCCTATTCACAATCCAGGTTCTGTTTTGGATTCTTCAATTTTAACTGAGTATACAAGTTTCAAGCTAGTGGCCACACAGACTGATGAGCTATTGAAGCTTATTCATCTAGGAAATTTTAACCGTTAACAGACGAGAGCAGATTCTATCCAATTTAACTTCTAGTTCTGGTTTTAGAGTCCATATCTGAGAGTATGTATGGTTTCATCTGTGTTTTCTTGTATATGGATCTGAAACTCACTTTCTACATGGGAAATAATCAAAGGCTGACTTCAAACATCCAAACATCTAAAAAGCATTTTTTGCTTGGGAATTTTCTTGCGAAGCATAATAAAGTTACTGATTATTTTTATGCTATAAAAAGTGTATTTTTATGAACATGTGAGGCACAAGAGATTATGCCACCCATGAATATACAGAGTCCTAAAACAATAGGTAAATAAGGCATAAGCCAGTATCTGTTTAGATCAGTTATATCAAATCTTCATCATATAATTATTATAGCAAAAACACAGTTTTGGATATTTTGACCATAGACAGCTGTGGATGAGGACACAGTCATATGTTAGAGTAATAATCTATTAATTCAAAGAGAAAAAATCAGAGATAAATACAAAACCCTGAAAGAGTAATCTTTTAGTACAGAACAATAAAAACCTAATGCATGAATACAGGTAAAATGTGGGTAAACGGTCTTGTAAAAATAAAATTTGATGAAAAGCAATAGGGTAGTTGCAGAAGCTGGGAAAGTAGAAGTTTATCCTCTGATCTTTGAAAAAAAGAAGTGAGACATTGAGGATTTTCAAGGTGTCAGAATGATTGATTTCACTCCAGATGAAGTCAGCTGAGGTAGTTCCATTTAACTCTAGCACTAGGTTGACTGTTTATGCAAGTCTCTTCAACTGCAGCTTGATATTTTCAAATTTTCTGACAAATTAAAAATAACAAGAGAAGTTGAAGTGTATATATAGACTAATGAAAAATAAAGGAAGGAGAAAAAGAAAGAAACTTAGGCAAGAAATGGTGAAGTAATCAAAGCACTTGGTAAATGAGAAGCAGACAGAAAATCAGAAAAACTGATTGAATATGTGTCCAGTTTTCCAATAGTATTTATCTGAATATACACCGATCATGTAGAATATACTTTCACATTGTTGGTCTAGTAAGTATGCTACGTGGTGTGAACATTCAGTAAGATACTAATCTTTTGCTTCATTAATTGTGTTTCCGTGTTAATAGCAAGGAGGTATTAAACTCACAAAAGTGACCATTTCCTGAAGAAAATGTATCTCCAGGAGTTGTAAGCTAGTAAAAAGCATCATGTGCTCCATGTTCCTTTCCCAACTAAGTGACACAATTCAGATGTTATATTTTCATCACCTACTGGCAGAATTATTCACAGTATAATTGTCAATATCATGTAAACTCAAGAAACCTTTAAACTGTAGATAATTTGAAAGGACTAAATCAGATTTAACAATTCAAATTTAAAAAGAAAAAGGTAGAACTATTTAATGTTCAAACGTATTGCTTCTTCCACATCCTGACTCTCCATCAGCACTTACTGAAAGTAGAGTTTATGGCTCTATCTTGTACTTTTCGGAGAAGAAATGAAGAGCTGTTCTGATGGATGTATTATGTACTGAGAGAATGTGATGGCTTATGCTTGTACCTGTTATTATCTTGATGTACTACATCCTTAGTACTGAGTAAACTGTTCTTTGCTATGAAATCAAGTATAACCCTAGGAAAATAATGAAGTCAGAAAGTCATAATTTCAAAATGGAATCTAACCTGCACATTTTATTTAAAATATGAAGTAGTAACCAAGCTATACTTAAATGGAAGTGCTTTCAACAGTGCAATTTTCAAGTCATTAGGGGGCATGCTCAGAACGTAATACAGTCTTCAACTTTTGTCCCAGGGCAATAGAACAAATCTTATTTGAAACTCATCTTAGCTCCACCCACAAAATCCAGTGTTGTCTTCATATGCCTGTGTATAAAATATCAGGATTTAGAAAACTGTTATTGTATTAAAAAGAGCAAAGAACACTTCATACTGTCAAGCACTGCCTCTCGTCTTTGTTATGTTCTTTTTTGTAGGAGTTTGTTACATGATAAAATTGTCCCTGTCACACAGTAAATCTTGAGGAATTCAAAGCTATGCTTCGCCATAATTACTATGATTAGGCCTCTATCTGAAATTTGACTTCAGGATCTGGGAATTGATGGCTAGAGGTCAAGATTTTTTCTTGTCTTGCATTTAAATAYAGTAAAACCCAATAATGAAGAAACCTAAAATTTCACTGAATGGAACAGATGAACTTAGGCACCCTGTGAATTAGTAAAGATAGCCTCATTTTCATAATTATCTGGAAGTGGATTTAGGTATAGTGAAGATGAGTCATGTGATCCTAACTGAGAATACACATCTAGAGACCTCATATTCTGTAAAACTCTCCACATGCAGGGCACCAAGGCTTTCCATCATCACTAAAGTGAAAAAATATTTTCAGAATAGCTCTGTTCTCCAAAAAGATCAATGTATACATTCAATGGTTCATTATTTAGAGACCATTTAATTTCGTGTGTGGTGGAATAAATATTGGCTTATTCCATGGTGGAGTAAATATTGGTTTTATGGGGCATGGAGCCTAGGCAATATTAGCCTGGGACACAAATGATGGTGAGCACAGAGAGTAATCCTGATCTAAGGGTGAACTGAGGTATTTTTACAAATCTGTAGAAGTAATAGCTACAATAAGACTTATTGTTTATACAGAAGAGGTTTCTCAGTTGCTCATGGTTAACTGTCAAAGACAGAATGACAGCAAAGTAGATCATTTAACTAAAGCACGGCTTCTTAAAACAAAATGATTCTTTTTTTCTCTTACTAGAAATACAAAAAATGACTAGGTAGCAGAAACAGCGAAAGTGTTGCAAAACATTATCAAGGCAGTCAAGATAAATCACAAGGCTGTCACTAAAATAGTAAATTACATTATCTTCTAAGGTTTACCAAAAGCTGAAATATAACATTTTGGTAGGACAATATATTAATTCCTCTTTCAGTTAAGAAGAACAAAGACTTAATTGATAATGGCATATTTTTCTCTGTGGCAACTGTTGCCACAGACTATGGAAACACTGATGTGTTTCTGGCAGTTCCTTATTATTGCACTGTTGAAAAAGGGAATAATCTATTTCCTGTTTGATTATTTTCTGGATAAAAATGAAACTCCATTAAGAATATTTGGCAAAAAATGCCAACCATTATCAAGTTATTTGAAGTCTGACACACTGTTTTTATCTGCCAATAATTCAATGATAACTTTCTGAGAGGTCTGTAGTAAACTAATGAAAAATGAGAATGACCATTTGTTTCCAACTAACTTTCCGGCCCACATACTGTGCAAAATAGCAAAATAAATTCTGGACAACTCATCATTCAGAGTTTCATTTTCAGTTCACTAGAAAGATTCTGAAGTCGAGAGACCCTTTTCTGTTGTTTCCTCCCTTCTGTCAAATTATAAAAGATACTTTCAGAAATGCTGGAGATGATAGATACTCCCTTTTTCTGCCTGAACACTTTGACATCTTGAAGCACATCCGCTATCAGAATATTACCTCAAATACCCTGAAAGGTAAAGGCCTTCAAAATAGTTTCCAGCCTGTTGAAGGTAGTTTTGTACAGTAACTCAAAACAACAAACCTAGCTGTATTTTCTAAATTCTTTGCATATGGTACAAATAGTTATAAGGAAGAGAGATTGTCAGCAAATGAAAACTTGGCTTATATTTCTTTCACAATGCTGAAAGTTTTTCCTATTCTAATTTTAAAGCCATATCCATCTGATCTCATATATGTTTGCGTGTTGAAGTTTATGATTCAATACATTAAATAGGGCAAATTTTGTGACTTAAAAAAAACAGGTTGAAAGAACAGAAAAAAAAAAGTAATAGCAGCAAAGAATTTCATTACTGGTATCAATATTAAGTCTCAAACACCTAATTCCTAAGCCCAGTTCAGTTACTTCCTTTGAAGGAAGATGTTGACCTTTCAGGAAAGCACAAGTTTGAAGCTCAAAAAAAAAAAAAAAAAAAAAAAAGATATAAATACTGTCTGTGTGCAGAACACTGTGTACCTAGAGGTCTGGTAGCATGAGCATGAGCATTTTGGAAAACTTCCATGGTCTAACTTTCCCTGTTCATATACTAGTTTTTTGCCTGGATTTGTTGCAGAAAATTTTATGCTAATTCCTATTTTAAATACACGGCAGGCAAGATTTTTTTCTTTGGACAAACAGATTTTAGCCATGCTGAGAGCTTTTATACAACAATTGTTTTAAGAACGGGTTCACAAAAAGTGAAATGTTTATCTGAGGATAATAGAGACATGTACATAAGAGAAAAAAACTGTTATGCTAAAGGAACACAATATTGCTTTCAGAAATGCCTAAAAATGAATCCAGACCCTGGTTTTATCCCTTGTTTCCTCAAAGAAAGATCATTATTCTAAATCCATATCACTATTTTCTTTATTTTTATCCTACAGACATCCTTCTGTGAGGACAAAAGACTGAGAGGTTACATGTGAAGATGCATGTAAGGTTTGAGGTCGGGGATGATTTTCCTGTCTGGACGAGAGCACTTGGAGAGGAAGTCCTTTTAATGAAGATGAATGTCTATGCAGGGCTTGCTGTGAGCAGCCCTCCCCTCAGGCAGCTCTTCCGTGGTTCGTGCCTGACTTCACTGATCTGTGTTTTCTTAGAAGGAAGCCTATTCTCATTTTACAAGTAAGCAAGGTCAGCTCTTTGGTGAGCTCTGCAGGCTGGGATAGAAGGATTTGCAAAACACCCTGCTAATAACCTCGTCCAAGTCCTGTTTGGATTCCCCTCCTTCCCAGAGTCTATTTCTGCTTATTCCAGTGGGAAAAGATAATCATTTCCAAAGCAATTCCCCTTCCCAAATTAATTTATTCCCTGTAACTAAATAATCACTAGAAAATGGTAAGTAATGATCATCAGTTAAAAATTATAAAGTAACTCGGAGGTTTGAACACAGCTTCTGGTTTCTAGTAATTAGTGTCAGTTCAGGTCCTATACAAAGGAATATTATAATCCAAACAACAGAGATTTGATAGATGTTTTAGGAGACTTTGAGAATAACACCAAAGAAGAAAAGAAATAAGTGTCCTTGCTTCTGGCTCTCCATTTAAAAAGAAAGATTAGAAAGATTTACCGGAAACAAAAATTAACTTCAAAGGTTACGTTTGAAATAGATGTCTGATATAATGTGTGACCTTGTGTAGGAAAAAGTATAAATCAATCTTTTCAGGGGAAATAATATGCTGAGTCTATTGAAAATGAACAAAAGCAACCTTAAAAAAAAGGGAAATGAAAAGAAAAGAATCTATCTTCCATATAATAAAAAGCAAAAAGACAGAATCTATACAATTGTTGATTTGGAGATAGGAAAATCAGGGAATGACTGCAATAAACTATTAAGAAGACCTTCTAAAGAAATGCATTGTTTGAGGATGTTCTTTGGTCTTGCAGACAAGCTTAAAATGTCTCTCAACCTAGATTAGCAAAGTTACAATCTGAATGCTCCTGTAGTACTGGAGAAAATTACATCAATTTTTTGGAAAGAGGCAAATCCCATGAGAGTCCCCAGAACTGACTTTAAAACAAATTATTTTGCGATGATCTGGCAGTAGCGAAGTTTAGGGTTTCCAAAACAGATAGGAAAAAACAAATATAAAAGAATTCTAAACAGATGGGTCTCAAAGGAACCTCAAAAAGTTCATTCAGTCTGTCCTATATGAAACAAAATAAGTATACCTGAATCCATACCCTGACAGCAGTTTGGCCACGTCCTTTTTACAAAAATCTGGAGTGAAAAAGCTTCCATAAACTCCCTAAGGAAACTTTTCCTGTGTATAACTAGCCTTGCAATTAGAAAACTTTTAAAAAATATCTGATCACTAGTGATAATTATGTTTTACCTGTTTCCCCCTACAAACAAACAAACAAACAAACAAACAAATACTGGGAGAACAACTGACTGACCATTTTCAGTAAGTTTTCCTTGTAGGGGAACCTGTGTGCTGTTTTAGTGTTGTCTTTTCTAGACCTAGAGCAACCCAATCCTTTAATCCAGTCCTTATAAATCAAGCATGCTAAATAGCTTACATTGCTTGTTACACTCTCTTTAATTTCCTCTGCTGTCTTCATATTGTCATCAACTTAGACACAGTATTTTGGCTGAGGTTTCAGTTTTGCCAGGTAGAGCAAAACAATTATTTCCCACTTTTCAGCAATTCTAGAAGTCCAGGTACATTTTTTGCAATAGTTTCACATCTTTTCTTCTCATGTTCATCTAATACTTGGCTCTGTGGGGCAGTGCAGTGTGCACATTCCCCAGTTTTGTCTTGCCACAGAACCCAAGTGACTTCAAGATCTTGAAGAAGATATGAAGAAAGATGAAAAATCAGTGTATCTGTGGATAAAACATCTTTAAAATTCCAGCTACTTTTCTCCTTTGAATGCCTTTGAATTGCACATATGCAATCACAGTGTAGGTAATTCTAGACAGCGAATCTGTATTTACAAATTCTGTAATCTAAATAGAAATTCTCTGGTGCTGGAGCCCCAAGGGAATGCAATCCCAGGGTTTTTCTGCACAAAGACGGCACTGCAAACCTGTTTGCTTGTTTGTTTGTTTGCTTTTTTGTTTTTTAAGGGGCATTTGGAAAAGACATTAATGGAGACATCCCTCAGCAAGGCACCTGCAATAATTTGAGCTCTGGTGGAATACATTTCAATCCGTGAAGAAAGATCCACTTGGGCACAACATATTTTAACACAGCCCCTGATCCAGTTAGTGTTTGTGTGGAGTTTGTCTAGGTAGTAATCCAAACAGCTATGGAGCTTTTAACAACAGCCAGCTCCTTTGCAGTGGCAGGCTGCTTGATTCCTGCTTGATCTCTAATACCTCCAATGAGGTGCAGGCCTTTTACCAGCAAAGGGAGACCAGACTACAAACTGTTGGCCAAAGCAGAAGTTCATGTAAAAGAATCCAAGAGACTTGTGCAGTTGTCAGACCGTAATTTACTGCTCAGTTATTGCCTACGTAAGAGGGTTAATCTGTCCTTGCGCGACTGGACTTTATGGGGTTCTTTCTTCACAGCCTATTTTTGCTGCATTTCAAGTATTTTTTCAAAGAATTTTGCTTGTACTCCTTGCTTATATGCCTTCATGCATGGAAAGTGCATGCACTGATCCTCTTTAGCAATGTGTGCTGCCCTGTTGGCCTTATCTGCTAAATTCACGGAATATGTGACTGAACATGAATAGTAATCTAGTCGCTCAGTGCAAACAGCATGAGAAAAACCTCATGGTCTTATTTCTGTTACAACAGACAAAAACAATCTATGTCACTTTCTCACTTTACATATGTGCAATTTTTCTACATGTTTTTTTAACTATCAGACATCAAAAAACCAACTTAGAAATTTATTACAATGAGACTGAAGATTGAGCTGATATAAAGGAAGCAATGACTTAAACCTGAAACTATAAAACCACGGAAAATGAAAGTTTAATGTCCTGATTCAGTCAGACTTAGATTAGTCCCAAGTCAGCCTGTCCACCTCAGGTAGATTCTGGGAAAATTTTGACAGAGATGGTATTCATAAAGAAAACAGTGTAAGAAGGATTGATTATGATCATGTGAATCTCCTACTTTCTAGCAAAAGAAATAGCCTCCCGAAAAGCCATCTTCACAGACAGAAAGAGTGATGAGCAGTTACCAACTGTGTAGAGTACCAAGTTTAATTCTGTGGAGAAATAAGGGTTTTGTTAGCAGGAACAGCTTCACAAATCTCTAATAATTCAGGGAAAATAAAAATGAAATGAAATGAAATGAAGAGGAAAAAGAGGAAAAGGAGGTGGATGACACAAGAAAAAGAATTTAAGGCTCTTACCCTAAACTTAATTTTAGCATCAGGAGTCAGAGGTCTGTGGCAGTCAGTAGGGCATATCAGCTAGTAAGTATTGATAAAAGCAGTGGTGTTCTGGTGGTGATCTGCCCTCATAGTCTGTCCAGGGGCCAGCTACTGCAGTTCAGAAGTAGAGGATTCGAATTAGTATTGGTCTGTTTTATGATACCAAGGACAGGACCTGCAGAGACTGCGATTTCATGTTATCATTGACAGAGTGAAGAACTCGGTCAAACCTGCGGTTACACAGCTCTGCTCCTCAGCAAAACTGACAATTTTCTTTCACAGCTGAGATCCTTGCAGCAAGAAAACATGACTCATAACTGTTGTTGCAATTGTAAGAAACTGTGCTTGCTCCATTCATTGTCTCTTCAGAAAGAGCAATGCAGACAACTACTTCCTTACAGTATTCACTTTTCATTAGAGAGAAGAAACAGAAATCATAGAGGATCATGTGTATGAGTGATCTAACTACAATATTCATAACTAACTAGAAGTTTGGACCTTACCTAGAAGAATCGCATACCCAGAAACTCCAGGCCCATACTACCCTGTGACCCTTTTATTTACCCATGCCACTACAAGAGCAGTGAAGGCCAGACATAAGGAAGAAACATTAATTGTGCCTGCAAATGACATGATACATTCTGCCCAGTATCTCTGCTATTGTACTGTGGGAGTCTGGGTTTGGTAGATGCTGTATGCTAGATTCTTAACTGCTTTGTTAATGGAGAGGATTATTCTAGCTTCAGTAAGAAAGCAAAGTGACAGATAGTCACGTGAGTAGTTGTTGGCTCTGCTACTCACTGTAATGGAATGGGAGAGGAATAGTTATCCTCTCCATACTGAGATCTGAAACTTCTTCAAGTCATTGTGAGAAGCTTGGAATCACTTCTTTCTAGATAAGGATGACTGAGTTTTCAACTCTGAGCAACCCTGTGTGGAGGTGATAAACAACACAAGCAGTCCATTCTAGGGGAAAAGTAGGAAAAAGGGAAATGTATTATATGGTATCCATATATTTTTGGTTTGTGTTCAACAGCCATACTCAGTGCTAGAGGCCAGAGCCCAAGCATGGCTGTACTGTCACTATGGAAGGTTATTTTTTGGCATGAGTCTGTCCCAACCAAACAGCATTTTGCCTTGAAACCTGTGTTATTGCAGCTCTCAAACAATAAGAGAAAATATACCTTGGCTTGATCAAGGAACTCTGTYAGAATCTAAAGACACTCCTCTTGCTGTAGCCAGCACTGGAAAAGATATTCTGGGCACCAGAAAGGACATGACAAGGTGGCAGATCAAAACTGTTCCTCCTTTTGACATGTGCTTGCGTTGTCCCCAAAGGAGGACCAATGAAGATAAGAGCTATCTCTTAGAATCCAGCTGGTCCATCAGAAGTGATGGAGGGGTGTGAGCTTTCACAACTCAGAAACACACAGCAGGAACCAGAGAACCTATCAGTGCCTTGTGAGTGGAGGACTGAACTTTTGATAGCCTGGAATCAAATAGAAGGAAGAAGACGGTCATTGAGACTTCTCGTGTTTAGTTTTGCCAAGTGGGTCACCATCACTGCATTTGGGGTTGGCGTTGACAATGATGGGTCAGGACAGTAATGACAGCCAGGAACATGTTCCTGCTATTCATATTCGCTGCAGTTCCTCAGTGCAGAATCGCACAGAGCTCACTGCCTGCCGCAGAGCAGAGTATTCATTTTCTGGCCTGATTATCTGATATCTCCTTCCTAGGAAAGTACTTGTTGCTTTTTGTTTATTTTCATCTTGTGAGTTTCAGACCATTTTCCCCACTTATTGAAAGCATTTTGAATTCTCACCTGGTTCTCTGAACTACTTACAACTCCTCCTAGATTCAATCCTCCTAGAGTCACTCCTCCTGCAGTTAATGAAGATATTGATTAGAACTAGGCCCAAGACAAATCTGTACAGGTATCCAAACGAAATATCTTCTCAGCTGATCAGTGAACCATTACTATCTACTCTAAGAGTGCTTGCTAACCTGGGAATTTGACTTATGTCAATTTTATCTAACCTGATCTTCCCAATGTTACAAATGTCATGTGGGGCAGTGCCAGAGAGCTTACTAAGGTCAAAATATATCACATGTATTGCTTCATCTTATTTTGCTAGGCCAGTTAGTTATATTTTCAAAAAGGAAATGCAATTTGTTTAACATAGTTTGTTCTTAACAAATGCAGTGATCAGAAACACTAAATGTTCTTATATTTTAGTTGCTTATAAACTGATTAATTGATTTCAAAAGGTAAGTTAAAGCAATCAATCTATAATTCATCAACTACTCTTTTTTCCTTTGATAAAGTTACCTTTGGAAGGGTAAACTTTCTGAAATATCACATCCTAACTACATCCTCTAGAATAATTGCAAATGTTTCTGAGATGGTCTCAATTACTTATCTGGTACTCCAGGCTGAATTTTATCATGCTTTGCACATCTGAACCTCTCTAACTTACCCTACCCAAAGTAACCCCCCATACATTTTGTAGGACTGTGCCCTACATACTGTTTTCCAATAAATAACTAGGTACTTAATCCCTCATTGCTGTCATCCTTTGGTTGCTGCTGTTGCTTGATCAGAAAAACTTCATCTACAGCTTCTTTTTGATTAGGACTTTTCTTTTGTTCTTTCTCCTTTTATCTTCACCCAGAGAAATGCAACAAATTTACCTCTCACCTCTTTCTCAACTTCAGAGAGTAACTTCAAAACATTCTTGATCTACTGTGTTACATTGGTTTCCTTTTTTCCCTTTCATGCTTCCAGAATAAACTATTTCTGTTTTACCAGTCTTCCAATTCTGTTGATTTGTTTTACCAAGTCTATGTGATGTTGATTAACCAAGTTTTTTGGTTGTAAAGCAAGATTTCAGATCATTTCTTTTCAGTTCCTATGCTGTTTTGAATTCATGTGTAAGGTATGTGTTCAGCCTGACTCTTTCTGTTTTAAAGATGCCAGAAGAAAACATCTTTATACCATAAAAAAAGGTCCTGACACAGAATAAGCCATACCTCCTCCATAAGGCTGCAGGATCACTAATACTGATATGCAACAGTGGTATAACTACTGACAGGAAACTTGGTATGCCAAAGCCAACTTCCCTGAAGGTTCACATTGCACAAGAAGGCAGCCTTCTTCTCAGACGCAAAAATTCAGGCTGGCAGATGGCAGATGGTTCTCTTAATCCCCTCTTGCAGGGTGATTCTGAACACTGCTACTATCTGATTTGATTTTGAACACAACAGCTTTAGGGGAATCTCAGTAGGAGGTGCTGCTTCTTTTCACTGACCCAGAACAGTGTCGTAATTCTTGAGCATCAGGTTGAGCATCCCAAGTTCTTCGCCATGTGGCGTATGATGTTTGCAGAGGGGATACCTCTGTCCTTACTTATATGCCTAAGTTAAACCTTAAAGATACAAATAAAACCCAAATTGTCAGTGAGTCTAAGGCAAGATGCATTTGTAAGGTGGTTGGAGGATCAGGCTTTAGTTTTGGCAAGGAGCTGATGACTTTAAATTTGGGAATGTAATCTGCTAATCATTTAAAAATGATACAGTGTTTGAAGCCATTAGTTCAATATCATGGATAATGAGTGTTCTCAACCCTCTCACTAAATAACAAGTGTTAAGAACACTAAACATTTAACTATATCAGGCCTCTAATCCCTTGTTTTTATGATTTCCAAGACTGTGGTTTTTAGGAGAGGTTTTGATATGACTTTTAACTTTTATAAAACATGTGGATTGGAAAGTTTTATTTGTAAATGAAAGTGAAAAGCCAAGATACAAAACTATGTGCACAGCTCAATTGAAACTCAAATTATGAGTTACAAGTCAACAACTTTTGAAGGCTTATTGCCAGAACAGAACTATCTCAGATGGAGCTCTTCTTCTAAATGTTCAAGGCTGAAATTGTGTCACTAGTATTATACTTGTTTGAAACATATTATAAAATCAGGGCATTGTGCCATCATTGTGGAAACCTGCATCTCAGTTTGAAATTTTCTGCACTGTAGATAACTGCCTTATAAACTACTTTCACCTCTTAGATTCTTGTAAGATACTTCATGCCATCTATATATATGCAGTGACATAATACCGTGTACATTTTTTCATGTCTAAATGCCACAAAACTTAAAAACATTTCAGTGACAAACCTTGGTGGCAGAGCAGACACAGAAAACCTACCAGATGGAGGTATCCACCAAATGGATTAAATATTTATACTGCAATGTATGTAAAATGTATGTGTATTTTCTAAAACACTAGTTAGTCAACACAGTTTCCTTTCAGAGCTATATAAAGCTGAGGTTCAGTTTTGTGGATACTCTTTGACTGATGAGTTATTTTCATATCATACCGCTTTTCTAGGTTGTGTACTCTTAAAAGAACTTAAAAGATGAATTTCCTTCTGTAAATAATCTCACTCACTTCAAGCTGATTCTTATGTCTCACTTTCAAGGAGCTTTACTTATGTAAATAGCACTTAAGCTTATGCATAACCATCTGCAAGATCAGAGATGGATAAAATTGTGTGCAAATCCTAGTCTACCCTGTGGCAAAAGCACAACTCCCTCTTTCTCTATGTTGGAAGAGATTCAAAAAAATCATCTTAGGGTGAGTAAAGAAACTCATTCTGCACGGTGCCCACTTAGACTGGTTTGCCACCTATGTTTGTCTCAGTCACACTGGAAAGCAGCTGGAGGTTGAGCAAGGCCCCAGACTCGGAGTGGAACCAGAGCAGATATGGTACAAGCCCACATATATATAACCCCCATTAAATGCGGATGCAACAACTCTGTTTAAAAAAATGCTCAGAGAAAATAGCACAGCAGCTGTAGCACTTGCCTGAGGGTCTGTGTTCACCTGAGTCTGAGTGGGTTTGAGCTCATAATTCCCAAGATAGTTTCCTATGGTTGCTGAGAGCTCTAAAAGCTCAGGCTGCTTCATGATAGCAGCTCTGCTGCTACTGAGGAAAGTGGGAGCAAGACCTTGCAAGATTCATAGTGTCAGGTAGAATAAAAATGATCATGAGAGTCTGCATCTGTAATCTAATAATGAAGTGACTTGCTTTTGCTTCCACTACCTCTGTGCAATTTTCATTGAAAGGTTACTGAATAGAAATGGAAATAAACTAGGGAAAGCTCCTGAGAGACATGACATGTTGGGTTTGAACTCTGGGAAGGGCAGAAGGAAGGGCCTTTTGTTTCCTGGGGTAAGATCTAACAACGGTATAAAAGATAATCAGAGGCAATCAGGTCCTCTCTGTGTACTCTTTAAGAGGAAATTGTTAGTGGTGTTCAGTTCTACCTTCCAGATTAGGAGCTGCACCACCACTGTGGTTTAAATTCCACTCTGGGATTTAAACATTAGGTCTTGCAACTCTGGGCTGGGAAGAATCTGGAAGTTCTTTCTTTTAGCTGGTCCTGTATTTAAATGAAACATTACCCAACAGCTCCATATCTAATGGATAAATTTATCTTATCATGGAAAAATGTAATGCTAATTGTCTTTTCTTAATATTAATCAGCATCAATACATATACAAAACTCTTTAGCAGTCATATTCTAAATGAGCTGTGAATATACAATACCATGGAACAGTGTCAGTGCTGATGGCTGTGGTCCTTTGTGGTGCTTAGTTTCAGCAGACCTGGCAACCAGGCCTGAGTGCTGATCGGTGAGAGAAGTTAGAACTGAAGTGGACTTGTCTTCCTTCTCCAATTTCCCTTGCTTATGTTTTTGTACTATTGCTGCCTCCTGTCAAAGGTGAAAGCGGGTCTCCTTTGATCCTGATACTGCTTATCTTGTTCTCTTTTGTCTTGCTAGCCATCCTTCTGGCGTCTTTGGAAGGATGTCTGGCCTATTAGCAGTCCCTTGTGTTTATCTTGTCCTCTGTCTGACAATTTTAGTTATTTGGATGCCTCTTATGCACATCTATACCCATCTTTCTTTGCCCCTTTATTGATCACATTGCTCACATATTGTGTGAATCACAGCTATGTTCTCACAGTGTTACAAAATACTTACATACTATGGTTAGTTACACTATTTTATTATACTAATATTTGGGTTCCAGGGAAGCTAATGTTAATTATATCCTGATCAGTACATTTATAACTTACAGGTGTCACAGGTCTCTGCATTGGCTATAGTCTCCTTAGTTCCATTTGTCTTGAATTAATTACTTTCTCTCAGTTTGTTTTTCAATACTCTGAAAAACAGTGGCACAAATCTTTCAGAATGAGAGAGATTTTATGAAGGGAGACCTCTTTTTTTCTGAATACACACAGGGATGGCTCAGTTTCTCTTACCCAGTGAGCTGGCCATGGCAAAGCTGCTTTGCTTGAGAACAGAGTCATCTGTCATTAGTTACAGTGAGATATCTGAAGACAAAGATGTCATTTTCCATCTACTAAATAATTGTATCACTGTCTGTATGGAAGGAAATACTGAGTTCCCACCAGGATCAGCATGCTGGACATTAATATCTCTAATGYTGAAGTGGTTTATTTTTTTTTAATCAAACAGTCAAGAGAAAATATAATTATATAGGGCAACTCTGAATGGCAAATTAATCAAACCTCTTTAAACTTCTTATTTTGCACCTGGAACTTTGCCTGCTCTAGTTTAAAAGCATTTTGGCAAGTACTTAAGGTGCTCAAAACATATAAACCAGGAAAGATGTGTATTTTTCTTGGCAAATGTCCTCTGTATCTTCTCAAGCTATGTTTCTCTTAACTATCACCCCAGAATAACAGTACTTTGATAGTACTTGGAGTGTATGTTTTGCTACCAGAGAAGAAATGCAATCAGTTATTTCTGTGTCAGAAAGAATTTCCTACTTATGCATTCTCAGCTATTAAATCACAGTGACTATTACAATTTATCCTGAGCAAAGASTGAGTAAAAACTAAGTAAATTTGAAGTTTGGTTCAATTTTATATATGGTTATTCAGTAAGAATGGGGTAAAATATCCATTCCATAAATATTATCCAGTTGTTCAAGTTCACCTCTCTCACAGACCCCTGTGATCAGGGCACACAAATTGCCTGAAGAGCAGGCTGTCATGGAGCCCTAGGTAGCACGAAATTTTTGAGAATCCTAAGGTCTCTATTCGGACTTGTTTTATTTCAGCAGAAATTCTACTGTTGGCAGATAGTACTTTATTTCATGGACAATATACATCAGCTTTTTCCCTGAAAAATGGAGCATTCCTCATTTTTTTAAAGAAAAAAATTCAGCAAAGAGAGACATTCATAAAATTCCCAGATAACCAGAAGCTCCATATTCACTTGCCATGGAGCTCAGGGGGACATGGAAATCCCACCTCCACATAAATATGCTCTATATTTGGAGACATGGTGTTTCCTTAGTTTTGACCAAAAAAAAAAAAAAAAAAAAAAAGAAAAGAAAAAAAAAAAGAAAAGAAAAGAAAAGAAAAAAAGAAAAGCCTAGTAACCCCCCAAATCAAACCATATCCATACTATCCAGTCTAAATCATTATCAGTTCTGCATGAAAACAATGGTAACAGAAATGGTGTTATTCTTCCAGTGGTAAAGGCATAGGACAATTTATGTTTGGAAYATAATCAGACCTAGATTGTGAGTTTTTCACTGCTAGTCTTTCAGCCTGTGCTCACACAATAGCACACACTGCCAGGGATCTTTTGACTTAAAATAGATACAAAACACAAATACCACATGACCTTTGTGTAGTAATAAAGACATTTTTTCATTCATTTGGTGATGACAATCTAACCACCAGCAAAGACTGTCTGGAAATTCATGGAAGCATAACAAGTACAGTAAGAATTCAAAGAATATAGTATTCCAGGAAGTGGTCAAGAATTCAATCTGAGAGATAAATACACACAAGTAACTCTTTCAAAACAGTGCTGCTCCTTTTGAAAGAAAGCAGCCTATTAGAAGAAGTCAAGAAATTATGGTGCTTACTGCCCCCTTAGCAACAAAGCCACAGCTGGCAGAGCTATGAAACGGATTGACTCCCAGTCACTGGTGTCCAATTTTGCAATAATTTGGCATTATGTACAGTGGAAAATGACCTGCATAAGACATGGTATCTCTGGACCCTGAGAGCTAAACTCAGAACGATTGATAGATAGCACAGCTTACTCTTTCCAAACATTAGTCCAATTTTTACAGCTCAGGGAGTTCTGTAGCAAGCCTGGAATGAAACATTACATATAAATAGTTTGGTGCTCTGAGTGGCTACTGACAGAAGGAAGAGATGGTATATTATACCAGGGCCCAAAATGACAATCTGTGCCCCTTAGAGCATTGTTGAACATCAAGAATGGGAAGGGAAACATTGCTCAGTGAGGCTGACCTCATTAACCTCAGCCACATGAACCACAGAGACGTCCTTCTCAAGAGCTCACTGAGCAGACCCCTGCCTTTTCAGGGGTAAGAAACACATCAGACTTGGCAAAAATTCAGTATCTTTATTTAGATGGACTATGCCATTTCTTGCTGTCATGGGTGCAGTAAAATACAGGAGCAAGATGTGAGAAGAGATCTGTGAAGAAAAYTTAGGTGCCTTAACCCTTCCTCCTTATTTTGTCATCACCTGTTAGGATATTTCAGCAGGAAATGGCAATATGGACCCAGATGTGTACTTGTTTCAGTGAGAATGTTATGTTTCAGAGACACTGCAGTCCCACAACAAAGAAAATGAGTCACTTGAAACTTTACTCTTTAGCCTCCCCTTTTTTCTGGTCAATTATAACATACAACGTTTGGCAAAAATAATTTTGACTGAAGTGACAACTGACAGAACTGAACAACAAACCTTTTGTGCAGGGATCGTAAATCTGGCACAATGCCCGGCTTTGCTTTCTGCACTGCATTTGTTACTGCAAAGATACATTGTATTGCTGAAGCAAAACAACACCAGCTCTGGGTACCACCTTTTGCAATCTCATTGAAAGAAACACAACATCTTCTTCCACGAAAATTAGATTAATTGTTTTAGTCAGAAGGCACAATGCGATATTCATGTAAAGAAAATCTTAGTCCACTCATCAAAAAAATAACTGCAGTAGGCAAATATGCTTAACATGGAAGACATTACTTTGTATCTTTCATTTATCTGTTACACTCTACTAATGAATGGAAGGCTAAATTGAATATCTCATTCTTTAATAGCAGTAAAAAAAAGCAAGTCATCACTCAAGGATACTACTAGAGTTAATCTTCTGTGATTAATTTAAACGCACGCAGTACAAGTAATCTTAAACGATCTCACAGCTGGATAAGTATATAAAAAAAATCATTCTATTTACAAGAGAAGCTTTTGAGTTGCAAATATGCAAATGTATATGTTTATCTCAGGTCCTGCTGCAGGTCTCTCACATTTTGCTGTTACATTTATTTTCTATTTCTTTAATCATAAACGAAGGACAAGAAATACACTGACCTCACCAAACAAAACAAAACAAAGCAAAGCAAACAAAAACAAATCCTCTAGGTTTCTCTAGAGACTTAACATTTTGGGACATATTCCAACCCTTACACAGTTCACCTTGTTCTTAATACAGCCCATTACAAAGTAAAGTTTCTAAGTGTCCTAGTCTGGTTTTATATTCAAAGTAAAAACTCTAAGGACTCAAATGAGGCATAAACCAAAGGGGAGGCAAGGTGGTCCAATGAGTATGTCATCAGACATGGGACTCTGTTCTTGGGTCTGCTACTAGCCTACTTCTATATTTAAAGCAAATCCTGTCATGAAGAGCAATTTCTTCAGCCACAGTAAGATTGCAGGAAGTCCCATGGCATGTGCTAATTTAAGTCCCTCATGGGATCAGTTACAAAAGGCACCTGGGAGTAGGGAGCAAGGCTGAGGGTCTCCCTCCAAGTAAATGCTTTAAAAACTAATTTGCAGTGATGTAGGTTTTCAGCTTTCCTGAGCATGATGTTTTCATCCCTCTGTGGCCTGATGAATGAAATTCATTACTGCAGCCCAGTGGACTTCTAGCATCAGTGGAAGAGTTCCCCGATGCAGACAGTGGTTTGGCCACACAACTGCTTTGCCAGAAAACGGAGGGAGGAAGCATGTAGCTAAAAAAAAAAGAGTAGTGATGGTAGGGTATGACAGAAAGACCAGTGTTGTTAGCTCGGCACTGACACATGCCAACTTAAAGAACTCGTGGAACTGCTTTATAATGCTTCAAAATGGTTTTATAGGTCTTGAGTCTTTATCATCTGCTCAGCTAAGGTTTTGGCATTCCTACCACAGTAAAGTCTCCAATAATTCAGTTTCCCAAGTAACATATTTCTTGCTGCTTTTTTTCCAATTGATCTGGTTTGTTTTATTTGGTTGCTTTTTAGTTCTGATAGGTTTTTTTATTTGTTTCTTTTTACCTGCCAGTGCATCAGTAGACAATTCATTGTTAAAACACTTGATGATATACTTAACACATTCAACTTGCTTAGCAATGTATCTTCCTTTATCCCCTATTATGTCCTTTAAATTCAAAGATGAACAATGAATGCAGCTTTAATATCCTAGAAACCAACTAGTTTATCACACACAACATATTGGAGACTAATTAAGCATCTTAAAGCAAGAAGATATCTTAAAATATCTTTTTTTTCCTATTAGCGGGTATCCTGAATTATGTGATATTTTCTGTGATATTTCTGTATATTTTCTGTATTTTCCGTAACTTCCACATTGTGTATATTTAATTCACTTTCAGGGCATCTTTGAGGTTGGAATACGGATTGGCATTAAGTTAGTATAAACAATTATAGTTTCAGTGGACTCAGAATTTGGCCCAGTGAAAGCAAAGATCAATGCTGATATACAGCAATCTTATATTTGCCAACAGATCTTATGGGTCAGATCTTTGTTCTGAAAAAAATGTAGCATAATTTCCACTGATGTCTACAGGAAAAAGTTTTCTGGCTCCCAGCAAAGCTTTTAAACTTTCAATCAAGATAAAAGATACATGTTTTTAATACAGAAATCTATTTTTTTTTTTTTTGGGGGGGGGGAGGCTTGACTGTAGATTTTGTAACAGCAATTTTAAAATTTTAAAATTAACGACTTGCATAGCATTTCTGTAGTAGTACTCATAGCCAGTAAGCAATATGAAGGTATTCATGCTTCACCAAAGGTGGAGCCCAAACTGTCACTTAATGATGATGGAAAGAGCTTTAATCTTCGCATTTTGTGTTTCTCTGTCACCTGCTGTCAGACTGACCACAAAATTACATACCTGACTTGTATAATATTTATCTGAATGAGACATAAGTAATTTGAAAGAAAAAAAAGATAATTTCATTTCTAGAATTTTAATACTAGATTGTCTTAGCATATAGCTAAATTAGTATAACTTACTTTTCACCAGTGGGATGCTAAAAAGAGACTAATACCACTAGACTGCAGAGAGTGCATTTTGCATCAGTAAAAATATCACAATAATTATACAGGCCTGAATCTTACATGCACATTAAATTATGTAGAATACAGGCATTTTGCTGAGAGAATAATTCCTTTGAACCAATGCTTTCTCATTCTCAGTTATCCAGGATCTATATTTAATCTATGGAAAATATTTTTTTTAATTATTTTTGAGCATCTCTGCCTATGCTGTGATTTTTTTTTAATTACACTTTGAATAGAGAATATGAAATAGATTTGTGACGTTTGAAGATGTGCAGGAACACACAAACTAAAGATTGTACCGCACTGAATAGTGAATGGAGACTTACTGTGTGATCGGAACATTATATTTCAGTCCTGGTTTTAATTTTCATCGCACCTTTAGGTTGTGAAATAGTCTGCATTTTGGAACAAGAGCATACTGTCTGGTTCAAGGGCTGGGCATGTTAATGAGCAAACAAGAATTAGAACCATGAAACCAAAATTACTCTTTCTAGGCTAAAGCCGTGGTTTTGGTTTCTCCAGAGATGCACTGACTTTAAAATAACTCTCTCTTATCACAGAAACCAGCCTGGTGGAAACCTCGAGTGTTCTTAACAATTAATATGTCTGTGACTAAGAAATCCCTTTCCTCAGTTTATATATATATTTTTTATTGTCAGTTTGTTCTCTATGAATCTAAATATTCAGGAAGCTTTGGGAAGGGGGTGGTGGTGGCAAGGAAGGCAGATAATGGTATTTCTAAACAACTAGAGGATCATAAGGACAGAAGAACTGGTTTGGGTGTCTATCGTGCTCAGACTTTATGTCCTGTTGCCCAAGAAAGGTACTGGAAACTTGGTCTGTACCAGTAAATATAACAGGTTTGGATTTTACAAACAGCGACATGTCATTCATTGCACCCTAACATTGGAGGACTGGAGTCAAGTAGGAACCAACAGAAAGGGCTGGACACATGAGGTAGGTGTCCCATCAAGGCACAGAGGCACAAAAGCTATTTGTTGTGCTTCCAGTGTTTTCAGAAGCTCTCAGAACATAAAAAGGTAAATTGTATAACCCCAGTTTCTTTTGTAAGAGCTGGAACTGCTACAGCATCCTTTCTTACACTGCAAAATTATCCAAATTATACGTGCAGTCCCCTAAGCAAAAGCCTGACAAGGAGATCTTCCCAGTCCTTTAGTGCAAATGTTCATAGATAATCCTTCCAATATGCTAATACGACATATTTAAAAGAAGTTGTTTGCCTGCCTTGGAAGCTGGTGAGATTTCATCTATATTTCATGTAGATAATAAATCAACAAAATACATATAAGCAATAGTCCAAAAATCAATATGAAGCAAATTTCATTAGCTCTACATTTTACCTCTAGTATTCATGCAGTTCCAAACATGGGCTGGCTAAAAAATACCCCTAATTTATGCCATTCAGAGGGGTTTAACCAAGCTTGCTGAGGCTTAAAAACATATCTAAAGGTAAAAGATGCCTTTGAAGATGTTCAGTTTTTCTGGATGTCTGCATACATTGCCCAGTCAATAATGCAGTGTGTCACATATGATTAATATGTCCCGGAGGAGACTGTTACTGCTCTATAATTGAACCTGAGGTTTACATTTCATCTTGAGATTCAACCACTGAATATTCTCTCTAAAGTTAGATCTCTTGCAGTGTATAGAAATTACTTAATAAGCTAAGACTAATTCCAATTTCTAAGTGACTATCAGCTTAATTTTAAAATAGGCTCTTTAAGAAATATACTGCCTGTTACCAGAACATTTTTTTTTTCTGAATGACAATAACAGAATGATAGAGATCTATCAAACTTCTTACACAGGACTGTGTAATTAAGCAATTGAAAAAAAATTGTTCAAGGAAAACAAAAACAAAAAGAAAATGAAAACTTTATTGGGACATGAATTCCAAAATTTTTAAAAATTGGGATTTTGGGGGGAAAAACAGAATGCTGAAAACAGTCATTATGTTTTTCTCATTTTTTTTTAAACTGTTCCAAATAAGTATTTTTAAAGATTTAAGTTTTGAAAAATGGTATAATAAACTGTTCAGGATTTCCAAGTTTTCAGAAGGCTTTTCCCCTTCTTTGTTGCACTTTTTCTGACAAATTGCTTCATAAAGGACATGTAAAATGGTTTGCTAACTGTCATTTGCCTAATAACTCCACTTTCCAGTTCTTTCCTTTTGCCTCCATTAAAATTACTGGTATGTTTGATGACTTGTCTGTCTTTTCCAGTAACATCATACGAGCTTATAAAAGGCATTTTTTTCTCTACAAACCTTGTTGTTTTCAATTATAATGATGCAGCCACAGAGGAATACAAACACATCTGGGTTTGTTTTTTTTTAAAGCACACACACACACACACACACACACACACACGTGTGTGTGTGTGTGTGTGTATGTATATGTATGTATGTATGTATAGCATTCTTCTGATTGCTGTGCTTAAAATTAACTAACTGTTCTATACAGGAACAGTTATATAACCTGAATGCTCAGGTGACTGTTTCTTAACAACCACCATTTGTGGTCTGTAATATTATGGAAATTCATGCAATCAATGTTTTTTAAAGGTTCACAGGATTTGAAATGTTCTTCATTAACATCCCAAAGCTTCTACTGAAAACAATCTCTTTCCAGTCGCATTTCACATTTTGCAAGTATGACTAATATTTCTGCCCACTAGAAGGACTTCTCATAAACATTCATTGTAACAAATTTGCAATATCAAGATTCAGTTATACAGAAAGATAAGATGAAGAATTTTACTACACCAGAAAATACACTCAGATCATGTATTTTGATGACTGAAGTTGTGTATAGATCAGTTTGGACTGTGGCGCACGTTATGTTGTTCCCACACAGAACTGGCTATTCAGTTGCTATGGTTCCTGCTTCTTGCAAAAAAACTACTTTGAAAAAAGTACCATGGCAATAGATCACATAAAGACTTCCATCACAACATCAAACGCTATAAGGAAAAATCTAAGGCCTGTCCAGTCTATGGGCTCTCTAGAATACAAGAAATATAGCTCTAGTGTGAAAAATACTAGAAAATACTCTTCGATGAATAGCAGATCTCAAGGCTGTTCTTCAGACAAAGCCACTTGTTCAGGAGAAGTAAGCTTGAGTAAAAACAAATAAGGCTTGTGGAAAATCCTGCATATTTGGCACCAAAGAAATGTTACTTTGTTGCTCTAAAATTTAAAAGAAAAAGAAATAAAACAGTATAAGATATTTTTATTTTCTTTTTACAGAGGTATACAACCAAGAATTCCTTTAACTTTTGTCCTATATTTTATTATCTTGTGGGAGGAAAGAAACACAGAGTTTAGAGGAATTTGTCTCAAACATTTCCATGTAAGTGTTAAGAAATTTGTAATTTTACTGTAATTGTACTGTTTGCGTTAGATGAGTTTCCCAAGCGTACAGTTATCCTTCCAATAAAAAAGTCTATTATGTCACTAAAAGTGGAAATTGAAATCCTCTTAGTTTTAACTGCACATAGTATGAGATAAGACAGTCACTTGCCAACCACTGTCAGACTAAGTCCCTATTTTTACAGAAACTTCAAAGCAGATATTTGCTATGGGGAGAGTACCAGGTTTGTCTCAAAATGGATGTTCAGGGTCTTACATCAAGTATAGCAGAGTACTGTAAAAGGTAATTCTGTCTCTGTCTTTCACTGATAACCCACCTGCTATGATTTCTGGATGCGCATCAGAACTCTTGGAAATTTGGCATTGTTTTTTCATTGTTTGGGTTTGACACCTGGGATAGTGTCTATACCATGTTGAAACAACCTCCTTTCCAGAATTTCAAATATACCCTGTACTCTTATCTGAAAGAAAGCTGCATCTGTGCTGCATGTAGATGAAGCAGTTTAGGCTCAGGGAACAAGGATTAGTCAAGGGAGTGGTGATTCCTTAAAGGGAATATATCTCCACACACATTCATACAGATGTTAAGTATGCAGGACACTGTCAAAACAGGTAGTGCCAAATCTCTTTGATGCCACTGCCAGAGCTTCTTGCCAGCACTAGCATTTTCRGTGCAGCTCTGTGCCCTGGGCCCTTTAACAAGGATTGAAGCAGCTGCAATATTTCTTTGTTCTAAACAGTTTTGAAACACTTTGGCTTAAAAGGCATAGTAGCTTCAAGTAACTTCTTGATTTTTTTATTAGAAGCTGGCCCATTGTAGCAACTGTGGGTACAGAGGTCTCTGTTCACCTGAATAAATATAGCCCAACAGAAAATGCTAAGACATTTTTCTTGCCTTTTCTTGCTTTTTCTTTCTTTTTCTTTTGCATTTTCTTTTTCTTTTTCTTTTTCTTTTTTCTTTTTTTTAAAGCCATTTCAGCCCTATCACTTCAATATATTGTAGAAGTCACAAGAACACTCTCATCTCACAACCCTTTTGAGAGGCATTTTTTTGTATTACCTCATTAGACATTTGCTGAGAGTTTGATTTCATGGAGAACATCATAGATGACATAGTCAAACTTAATCCCATCTCCAACCACACATCAGTGTCTCTACTGTGTTGTCCAATTACTTTTGTCATTGAAGAGTTGTAGTGACCTTTCTTTTCCAGGAGAGAGGCTACCCCCCCACCTGTCTTCACAGACTAATACATGAATCATTCTTGAAATGGACAGTTAACCATCAATGATTCTGCCCAAATTCTTTAAGTGTAAAGCTCAGTGAATGCTGTTCTCCATTAAATATACTTTGTTTAGATAATCCATTTAGCCAGTTATGTTTCCTCATTTTACTGTTTTATATAAAAAAATCCCAATAATATTTTAACCATATCTCATAGTATGGGAAATCCATTATTTACCATAAATTACAGTGTCCGTTAACTCATTCTGCACCTGTGTAGTCTCAAATTTTACTGAAATAATTCTTTACATTTTTTGAGAAATCTCAATAGTTCTCTTTGAAATCTCTATACCTCTATTGCTGAAAAACACATCTTCACTTATTAAAATGAGCTGCTATGGATCCCATTCTGTTTTATTGTTGATAATTTTGCTTTGCATCTTTGGTTCTCCTGTATCTCCTGTGTGATTTTACAGACTCGTTTACCTGATTAGGATTTTCCAATTTTAACTGGGCCATTGGAAAGTATACTAAGCAATGGCACCTGGGTTAGAGTATCTTATTACCTGATGACTCGTACTGTGCATGTCACATGCTAGGGAAGAAAGTGTCTCAAAAATCCTGCTTTCCTGCCACATGAAAAAAAGGCATGTATGACAGGATACCCTGTTTCACTCAATACCATCCGCAGAAGGTATGGACATACAGCATGCAAACTCCACTCCTTCTTCCCCACCTGAGTTCTGCAATATTTTCTTCCAAAATTTCTTGTATTCTAGAGAGCCCAAGGCCTCAAAAGCTATAAGAAAGCTCAGGTCTTGCATGCTGGGAAACAACTGTTTCAGTATTTGGTCCTGCAGTGTATTTTGTTACTCCTTACGGCTTCTAGTCAAGAAAAAGAGATGTCATAGTCCCAATCCTAGGAGCACAGAAGGATTTCCTGGGGGGCTGGAATAAATTGAATTTCTGGTCTGATTATGCTGGAAGAAGAGTTGCTGCCTGGAGAATTTCCCAGTAGGAACACATGGAGGATCATGGTTGAGTAGCTTCTGACTGAAACATAGCATAGTGCTGTTTCAAGAAAGTGAAAGCTAGTTGAATGAAGGTCAAGGACAGCAACAACCAGTGGCCAGAAAAAGTTTGTCAAATGCACCCATACAGTAATGAGCTGACCCAGATGTCATCTGAAAAGACACAAGCATGCAACACATTGTCCACAGTACACTAGGTTTGGGGGCTGGCTTTCATATGGAGGGGTACAAAGACAGTCTGCATGCTGGGTCAACACTGAAATCTGAGATCAAAACCAGTGAAGTGAGCAAAGACCCATATTCCAGGGCCAGTGCATTGATTTCACACTCTTCCCTTCCCTGGCTGTTTGACAGTGCTTGCCATAGCGAGTAGGCCTCACAATTTATTTCTTACGAGCTAGGAGCAAGCCTGGCAAAAAAAAAAAAATTCTATTGCTGCTTCCAGAGAAAACAAACAAAAAATGGTCCTTTAAAGAAATCTGTGCTCAGCCATGTATGCACACACCCAATGCTATTACCATCACTGGTGTCTCATAGACCTCATGGTGCTGCAACCAAGATACATCAGGCAGAAAACAAGATGTTGCCAGAGAAAATGATGTGCCAGAATGACAGATCCCACCTCTCTGCCACAGTACAGAGAGCAACTGTCTTTCTAGTCAAAAGTAATCTCTCAGGCCTAAAATTTTCATTTCACCATGCAGAGATTCACCTCAGCCACAGGCCAGACCATGGACCTACTGCTATGTGGGGCATACCAGGTATGAACCTTGTCAGTTTTCCCATAGGGCAGCAAGCATCTGGCCTCCACTCATAGTAGTAGCTGGATGTTTGTGTCCAGGTCTGTTTGGTGACCTCTCAGAGGAGGCGCTCATGGTCCACACAGCAAGAACAGAAGCAACGGTATAAAAAGCAATGCACAAAATGACCTCAGAAGACATAGCCACAGTAAGACAAAGCTTCCGGAGTATCTATTTTCTACAGTAATTCTTGGTGCAATGACATAGCAAGGTAGACAACTGGACAGCTGTGGAGAACATAAAGAGACTTCCATCATATGGTTGCAACAGCCATCATCAGTAACTTGAGTGGAAATGTAAGCAAGTTAGCAGTGACCAGTTCAGCCCAATGGTTTGATTTAAAACACAGAGAAAAACTGGAGTGTAAACATATCCTAAAGTAACCAAAGTTTATTTCTCAGCCTAACTTCCAATGACTGTTAACAACATCAGAAGATTTTGCAAACAACATCAACCCCAAGCCAAAGGTCAGGAACCACTGGTCTAGATTTTCAGCTCTAACCTTCCTTAAGTTTGTACATTTCTTGAAACATTCTCCACAGAAAACATTTTACACATTTAGCACTATATATTTCTCTTTTACAATCTAAAAACAAATGAATAAATAAATAAATAAATCATGCACAACATAATTCATTTCTCAAATATATTTCCAGCTGGAATTCCAAATAGCATTTTGCTTTTGGCTCTATAGAAACATATAACTATTACATCTACTACTGAGGATCTAGCAAATACTTCAGAAATGGTTGTGGGGGCAGTGAGAAAGAATGTATTTTCAAGTGTTTTTCACCCAAGTCAAAATATCTCCTAATTCTAACATTGTATTGCAGAGGAATAATTTCTGCTAATCATCACTGCACCACAGACTGAGGTCACACTTGTCCTCTCCAGGCCTCCATATCTCCATACTAGTTGTCCTTGTGTCGATCTTTCTGCATCCCTGGCTCTTCTGTAGATCTATAGGTGGAACGGAAGCAAGGGGTCCACGGGAAGCAAAGAGATTATGGATCTGAGGTGGGGTAGAGGCACACAAGTGGCCTCTGCAATCCTTGAAAAGGCAAAAAAAAGCCTTAAAGGGTATTAACTTTTCTGTCCACTGAAGACACAAGCACTACTGGATTTTTAAGAACTGCAATTGATAGGAGAAAATGACCTTGTACCTTTAAAACAGAGAAGACACAACTTTTGAAGTCAATGAAGCTTATACCAGTACTAACCTAGAGCTGAGTATCTGGAAGAATTTCTGTAGATAATTGCAGATTTGATTAGATGGAACTTTTAAATACCTGTTCAAAGATCTTAAAAACTTCAGTTACTGCTATCACATTTTATTAATAAGATGCAGTTACAAATCTAAAAGTTAAAGGATGATACAGAGAACATGAAAACTAAATTCCACAAAAATGCTGCAGTGTCTCTCAGCAATGCTCTCTCTCCATTCAGACTTAAGGGTATTTCTCAGATGACTTACTTTTGCATAGCCACTGGAAACAAGTAGAGTAAGGGGTCCATTAAGCAGTGTGACAAGATCAAAAGAAAGTTCATGGAATGACTACAATGTTAATGTAGAAAGCCTCAGATAGAACTCATGTCAAAGGACCTCATACAGTCCAGCCAGGCTAACTGTATCTATTTCTTCTTAGAATTGCTACTAAGTCCAATGATACATATTGCAATTAAACGAACATAATCAATAAAATAGTCCTATACTACTCTTTCTTATTTTAGAAACTTATCTGGGAAAAGGGAGAAGTTTGTCAGACTTTTTGAACTCAGATGTTTGTGTGGGTATGGTTTTATGCATTTGAGATAAAGATTTCCACTAAGCCCTCAATCCAGAAAGAGAAAATTTTATGTGAAACAATGATTCATACCTTTTATTCAGAAAAAAATCACATTTTTCTCATACAATACCTGAACAATCTATCAGCTTGTTTGGAGAAGTGACCCATACAACACTCCTCTGGTTATTCAGGATGCGAATGATAATATTCAGGTAGATGTGATTAGGAGTGTTACAATTATTCTGGAAAAACTGATTAAAACAATGTTTCACTTTAATTATTAAGCAAGCACTGTGTGAATTAAACAGATTATTCCACAAAGAAATGTGCACAATTTGTTCTGAACTTGTGTCAGGCAAAGACTTTCTATACTGGGTTAGCTCTGTACTTATAAACCAGGATAAGTTAAAAGCAATATGAAAGTTACTTCAAAGATGTCATACGCTGAAGGGCCATTATTTCAGCAAAATGAGACAGGCCTTGCAGAGGCCTCAGACAATGCAGAACAAAGTGGAAATCAGTCGACGATTACTGTCTCAGTTTTCAAAATATGGCTGGAACCGTTCCTGGCTACCCCAGGGAACAAAGGCATTGCCAAGCTTTATTAGCTTGCAACATCTCCTGCTATGTCAGTACCTCAGTGAGCTCTGAGACAACATGTGCTGCTTCCAGACAGACTTGCTGCAAAGCGATGTGACTCGCAGGGAGATTTAAAGTGGGTGAACCCACATGGAGCCCAGTGACATAAGAGGCCACTGTCTGGCGTGCTAAAAATCACATCGCTCAAGGCTGTCCTGCTGCAACGCCTTTTAACCCATCCTGCAATTTAAAAATTTCCCACAGTTCATCAGACTATTTTTTTTTCTTGCTGCCATCTTGCTATCAAGACCCCATGGGTCTGACACAGATCAAACAAATGCATATCTCTGCCTTTACAGAGATGCTCCAAGGAGACCATATCAAAACAGGTAAGGAAATAGGCTAGCCCTGAGATTTTAATAATCTTCTCTTGCCTTCTGCTTTTGATCCCTGCTGTAGCTAAATTTTTGCACTGTTCCCGCTCTCTCCTTCTGTATTTAACATGACAATGTATCTTTTACTACCCTTTCCCACCAAAGTTTGAGGAGATTCTTGACTTCTTGCATAGCCTAGGCATTATTATGAAATTTAACTTTTTTTTCCAGAAGCTCCTCGTGGCCCTGATGAACTTTGGGAATGGATAGAGAGGGAAGGAGGGGAAGAGGAAGCTCAGAATAAGGCCAAGTCTGGCTCTTAGAGTGTACCTCTAAGCAAGAGCAGGCTTGGGAAAAGAAGTCAGAGAGAAGCTCTGGAAATTGCTCAACAGCTGTCCCTCCACCATTTGATAACTGTGCAGTATATTAACAAAAGAGAAGCTATGTAGTACAATATATTATGAAATGAAAATTTGAAAAAAAATTACTTATTTCAGTTGTGCAACTTTATTTACGAACACCTAAATTCATATTGTTTTTAGTTAGGCTCTCAAAGCAATCATGTTTTGACGGAGCTTTAGGAAGGCATGTGTGCATATACATGCACACTAGAGAAAGAAATTATTTTCTGTGTCCCTTTGCACTCATTTATTTTTCATATTTATAATTAACTTTTTTTATGAGTACCTTTTTCCTATTATTTGCAGGAATTAGAAAGCATCCGATAGATTGAAACAAGTTCTTCTACCGCCTGAAGAAAATATTAATGTATCAAAATGAGTAATTAGCAAAATTTTAAAGTACTGGAAAAATTTCTGGACACATAAAATTTTTGGAAATCTATATCTTTTTCATTTTCCCTTTTGTGAATAAGCTTTGGTCAAACACAAACCTAGATATCAGAGAAACTTCCCGAAACACTGAAATTTTTGAACATCTGTTGGCTTTCTTTTTCAAGATATAACCRACAGATGCTACAATTTTAAATCTTGCCATTAAATATGACAGTAGTTCAGATGATATGGAAGGAAAGAAATTACTCAGCTTTAATTTGTGAATTTGCTTGAAATTGATATGGAACTCTGAAAATGCCAAGAATAACACTGGAGCCTCAATACAGGATTTAGGCAAAATGGTCCTCAGAATACAGGTAGTTTAGTGTATAACATTGCTCTATATCCTATATGAGCACAGGGTTGAAACAGATGATCTGCTGATGTTCCTTCCAACATGAATTATTTTTTGAGCCTGTGATCTAAGTTTTTTTCCTTCAAGAAGAAAATTCCCATTCAACAAAGGTTAGTTGCTCCTTTTCACTTTAGTAGGAGTCCCCTACTCTAAGGAATAAATGTGTGCCTATAAATTCCCTGAATCTACAAGCATTTTTAGCAAAATTTCAGACATTCATGAATTTCTCCAAACTGACACAGAACACAGATATAATTAAAAGACAAAAGCAGGCTCACTGCTTGGCGTGACATAGATCACAGCTGCATCTTTGTTAAAATGACTTGCGAAAGTATCAAAAAGTAGTAAAGCTTCAACAGAACCTAAGGACCAAGGTAGTAAAGGAATCTCAAAACACTTTTTCTTTGCAAAAGTTGTCAAGAGCCACAAAAGTTCTGGCAGTGAATGAGAAAATAGTGCTGGAGACATGCAAGAACAGCTCTGCACTGAACCGTGCCTTATCATCCTAAAGCCATTTGACATGCTCAGAAAGAAAACACAAAAATAACTATAACTATAACTATATATATGTGTGTGTGTGTGTGTGTATGTATGCATGTACATATGATTGTACACTAGTGTTGGAGTTTAAGCTTGCACTCAGGTAAAGTTTGTCTTTAATTCTGTGTTGCATAACATCAAGACGTTCATCTTCCACCAAACGTCTCTCAATCAGGCTATTCTCTGTTGTAACCAGCCCTGGTCCTAACTGGAAATCTCTCTGTAGCTGATGTGTGGTATTTGATCTATAGAAAGTGCTGATGTACTGTAACCGATCTTTAAAAAAAGATCTTTGACTAGAGCAAGCAATCTCTTCAAAGACAGTAATGCTTTCTATTTTTTTCTCATACATTATTTATGAATAATTCTACAGACAGCTGGAAGTAGCCTCACGATCACAGGCCCTGGTTCTCATGGGGGACTTCAACCACCCTCATATCTGCTGGAAAGACAACACAGCTAGGCACAAACAGTCCTGGAGGTTCCTGCRGRRCATTGGTGRCAACTTCTTGACACAGGTGGTGGAGGAGCCAACAAGGAGAGGTGTGCTGCTGGACCTCATACTAACAAACAAAGAAGGTACTGGTGGAAGATGTGAAGGTCGGGGGCAGCCTTGGCTGCAGTGACCATGAGATGGTAAAGTTCAGGATCCTGTGAGGAGGAAGCAGGGCAACCCTGGACTTCAGGAGAGCAAACTTTGGCCTCTTCAAGGACCTACTTGGAGGAATCCCATCGGTTAGGGCCCTAGAAGGAAGCAGGGTTCAAGAGAGCTGGTTCAACCATCAAACATCACTTCCTCCAAGCTCAAGAGCAGTGCATCCCTATGAGTAGGAAGTCAAGCAAAGGAGGCAGGAGACCTGCATGGATGAGCAAGGAGCTCCTGGCAAAACT
>NW_020450864.1:358353-432944 GCF_003343035.1 Apteryx rowi
GTACAAGAGGGATGTGGCACTACTGGAGCAAGTCCAGCGAAGGGCTACAAAGATGATTAGGGGACTGGAGCATCTCTCTTATGAGGAAAGGCTGAGAGAGCTGGGCCTGTTTAGCCTAGGGAAGAGAAGGCTGAGAGGGGATCTTATTAACATGTACAAGTATCTGAAGGGAGAGTGTCAAGAGGATGGGACCAGAGTCTTTTCAGTGGTGCCCAGTGACAGGACGCGAGGCAACAGGCACAAACTGAAACACAGGAAGTTCCATCTGAATGTGAGAAAAAAACTTCTTCACTGTGAGGGTGACAGAGCACTGGACCAGGTTGCCCAGAGAGGTTGTGGAGTCTCCTTCTCTGGAGATATTCAAAACCCGCCTGGATGCGATCCTGTGCAACGTACTCTAGGTGACCCTGCTTGATCGGGGGGTTGGACTAGATGATCTCCAGAGGTCCCTTCCAACCTCAGCAATTCTGTGATTCTGTGATGTGCAAGGTATAACATTTTTACAAAACAATTTTATTTTTTTAGAACCTATTCTTTAATCATTCTCATAAAAGTATAAATAGTATTAAACTTTTTGGATAGATTGTGATATAAATAGTTATTAAGAGAAACACAACAGTATCTTTTACTCATACATTAGGGAAATGCCTAACAATTACCATCAGAATATGAAAGTAAGCTAACAGAATTAAAATACAGAGTTTAAGCACATATACAAATGGAAATGTTTTACTGACATCAACTGGGTACCTAAAACTGCCACTCTAACTACAGTTGCAATATATGAATCATCCAAAGAAAAAACATTCAGATATGTACCTACTAAACTATGATTTATGCAAGGAAAGGATGCGAGTTAACAGCTCCCCTTCTTAAAAGACTGTCTCTGTCAGTTAAATCCCTTCTCTGAAATTCACTGAATACCTGCTCGACAGTCTCCAGGAATTCCCCTTCAAAGAAAACCTCAGAGCTTTCTTTAAATCCAAAGAAAACCCCAGGAAATTTCTACATCTCTTTTCTAGGTAGAACCAGTGAATTGCAAGAAGAATCTCTTTATGCTGCAGAATCTCTTTATGCTACAGAAAAAAAAAAAACAAACACCAAACCCACAACATTTGTTTAAAAGAATAAATATTAATAGTAGCATATACTGAGTTACTTGTTAAGCTTGTTACTTTATTATGCAGTTACAAATAATGCCATGCTATATGCTAAGGTTCAACTGAATAGCAGACAGCGGAGGATTCAAACAATGTTTCCTCCCCCAGCCCCCTCCTGCTTTTCCTAATAACGTGGATGAATTTGACTACAAAATGCATGTTTGACCTATCATCAGGCAGAATTGCTTTGAAGAAAATTAGGCTTTCCACAGATTCAGAAACCTTTCATATCCAGAACAATTCTGGATCAAAACATTTGCTTGACTGTTTTGATCCAATTTACATCAGTGTTTCAGCAAAGAGAAGCTTTCCATTCCCATTGTCAATTCCCCAAGCCATATGTCCTTTTTATGTTTCCTGATATGCTCATTGCCTCAATTTCCATAGCAAAATTACTGTATTAATAATTTATATAGAATAATTCAGTAACTAAAAAAGTTGATAGGCTTTTAAAAAATGATGGAGGAAACACCTAGCAAGAATGATGAATATAGAAGCTAATAGAAAATATAGCACCTGAAGTTGAAATATTTAAAATTTGAAACCCTGGCATAGAATAATTTGGTCTCCACATGAATGGCAGATGCTTTAATGACCCATGCTATAAGGAGATAACACAGTTATGGTACTTTGGCTCATGGTGAGAAGCCATAGCTTTGAGCTACTTGTGAAAAAAACTACACCTCAGTAATGTTAAAGAACAAGTACTTACAAGGGGACTCCTAAAGATGAGTTATGAAATTACTGAAGAGTACTGTATGGAGCTGTCTAGGTACCACAACAAAATCTGGGCGGTTGTTACCTCTTTAAACCCGCTTATTCAAGGAGAAGGGAAGTGCAAAGAAACACAGTGATATTTTACAAGAGATAATTCATCTTAAGGACCTTTCTGTGTGTCAGACTAATAATGCCAACTATAATAGTTCAGTATTTTAATTTTAAAATATTTTTTCTCATTGTTGTTTTAGTAAATAGCTCTCAGGATCAGTTATATCTTCCGAACTAATTCTTATCATATCTTTCTAGCTTTAAAGATCTTTCTGTTATCAGAATATATTCATTCCTACCTAGTAGACGACTGGCACAAAGAGGCATCACTGAACATAGATATTATTTAGGGAAAGCTGTTTAGGAGTATTTTTAGAACTACAGTGAATCAGACTCTGAAAAGTCCAAATTGTTTAATCAATTGGAAAAGAAAATCCCATGTTAGTAGCATGTTAAAAAATAATATACAACCTGCCCTTGAGACAGAATGGTGATATGAAAGAAAAAAATCAAGCTTCTGAATTCTGCGTTCAAATGCATTCATGTTCCTTTTCAAGTGCTTACGTAGTTATAAGATGGTATCACATGGTGTATACGGTCTTGAACTGAATCTCCGAGAAAGTTTAAATACCATTCCACTTGTAACTCACCTGAGTTATCATCTCCAAAACATCAGTGCGTGAGAGTTAAAACACTTTTCAAATATCTGCACTTTGAATATGAATCTAGTCATGTGAGCTGAAGTACTTGTAGCACTGTCATGTGACAGCTATAAAATTAGTCAACTTACCCTCTTCACTGAGAAGAAACCTTCCCTTTATGCAAGTGACTTTCTTGGAATTTCGGGTCTAATGCTTAACCACAATGAATGAGGATTTTACAGATGCATTCATCTGTATATTTAGAGAATAAAAGCTTAGACTAAAAACTGAAATGGAATTTTTTTTTTAATCATGAAAAATGAGCTCTTTTAAACTTTTTTTAATTTTAACCAGCACTAAAAGCATTGTATAAATACCTCCTATTATTTCAATCTATCTCACCTAAAGTTAGAATACATTAGAATTTTCTGAGACCAGTTTGATCGTGAGCTGTTAGCAGGCTAAATGCTTTGAAAGGAATCTGAGTATTTTCTGATTTTCTTCTTATTCTGCAGTAATATCTGACTACATGTTTAATCTTTTTGTTTTCTCAAGCCTACCAGGCTCCAGGAAGATTTCTTCCTTTCCTTCCTGTAAATGGGAAATCAAATTGATACTCTGCTCCTGGATGTATCAGAATTGCCCCAGGACACCAGTATTTTGAATTCAACTCTTTTGAGAAAAGAATTAACCACATTCAAAAAAATATGCACAAGTGCTCCCAAAGAAAAGAGAAAACTGCTGGTGATAAAATATAACCTTTAATTCATCAACCTGCATTTTTAGGCACTATCCTAAACAGCAAATTAGGGGAATGGTGCCTATAACAGTGTTTAAATGGGATGATCCCCCTAGTTTTGGTAACTGCCCAAAGACTGCTTTCAGTAAAATTTAGACATTTGTCCTTGGGAAGTCTGGTTTACTTGAGCTGAGCTCAATGTTAAATGCTTAGTCAATTATTTCAGTCAGTGCATGAAGAAATCGCAGTGCCTATCCTCTCCAGTGGAGCAATTCACAGCTCTGACTTCAACTGGAATAGACATTTCAGGACAAATTTTGTCAACAAAATGTTCTCCCACTTGTCCTACTAACCAGAGTATTTTTAAAATTTCATCAGGCCTCTTTGTGTTTAAAAGTTAACTATTACCTACTAGCACTTGCTTTCACTAGAACGACAATATACACACTTTTCCAAGATATTTAATGTCTATCCAGACAAACGCTACAGCCACATTCTATCTCATTTGACACACTTGCTTATCCCAGGAAGTAAGGAAGTAAGTTTGTTTAACATTTAATTTAGCAACTTAAATGATTAGGGCATCAAAAGTGCCTATCTAAGAAAACAAACATTTAACATTTTCTATGTTTTCCTACTACTAACAAAAACACAAACTGGAAATAACCTTAATAAAGCTTAATAAAGGGGAAATGTTGACACAACTTCTAAAAAAACCCCACCCCAAAACAAGAAACATGGAAAATGTTGGTTTGCTAGACTAATGTTTGCATTGGACTGCACATATATAACATATCCAGGGAAATGTTCAGTTTTAGCCGCTTGCGTCTCCATTTTGTGATCAGTTAATCACATATCCTGGCAAAAAAAACAGCTTCCAGAACTAAAGTGATCAAAACAAATTATTAAGTTTTAAAATTCAGTCAGTTTTTCCTTTGAAGTTTTCCTCCTGGTTCCTGAATAAATGAAACAGACAGCCTTTCCTACACTGTCTTTATGTTATTTCCATGTCACTGAAGCCTGAATAACTGCTGCCACAATCAGCACTGGATGAACATACAGTGGGCACTGCATGTTATAAATGTGAAGAATGACTGCTAAATTTCCACTCTCTACAGCAGAAATGTCTAGAGAAGGAGTCTGTATGATGATCAAAAACCTGAGTTAAAAGATAGCAAAGGGATGAAGGAAATCATAAAATGTCAAACAGATGAATGAGAGTTGCATCTCTTTGGTGACCTAGCAAAACCAGCACCAAACTACTGGTTTTACATATGTGAGCTAGAAGCTCATCCAATAGTAAAGAGATCATTTGTAATGTCCATGTGTGTGCGTGGCAGAGCCGGTGAGGGAGGGAGAGAGCTGTCTTAAAAACACTGTGAGCCAGGTTCCCATCTCCCACATTTTGGATATGTCTAAGAACATCAAGCAGAAAAAGGTTAAAAATTTGGGGCTGAGGGAAATCTCAGACCAAAGTTCCTGGGAGTGGCACAGTCACAAGCCCAGCAGGTTTTATCTGCTATGTGAAAACTGAGGAGGAAGGAAGGGAGAGGATGAGGTATGGGCATGAGACTCTTGAGTAGTGGCTCTAGTCTGTACACAATACTTAGACATCTACTCTTGAACGAGGCATCTACTCTTGAACGTCAAAATGTTGAAGAGCTATCTCAGTTCAGCTTCTTTGTTTTGCTCTTTTTTTCCTTCTCCAAAGCAGAATATTTCCTTCTCTCCAAGGTAATGCATGTGTTTCACTTATATTCATAGCCTTTCTCAAAGGTTCATAATCAAGACACAAATCATAAATCTACTGAAGCAAAATACCAACCTAGTGGCACGCAAAATTGGAAGACAGTTAACATGTTCTGGTTTACCCTTGAAGGACCAAAAGTCATGGTGCTTTAGATACAAACAGGATTAAAACTATTTCTACAAGTTAATCCTTCAAATTAATTTTTGACCGATTAGTATTAAAGTGCTTTCTGTTCAACTGATTCTCATCTGCTGCAGCCATATTCTCTGTGAAAAGTGTTGAGTGATGTTAATGGTGAAAAATGTGTCTCAAGTGGCAAAAATAGAGAAGGTGGATCGTATTAATACTCAGTAAAATTTCATGCATTCCGGATCTACATTGTAGTTCATGTTCTCGCTGGCCATTCTCTCACAGCCCTGACTGGGTCACATTTTTAAAAAGTATTTGTGTCTCCTGTTAACTGATTTCCTACCTTTCTTGAGAATCACTTAGCTTTTCCCTGATTTCCTTATGAAGGGCAGAGATTTATCTACCATAATCTGATTTTTGTTTTTTCTAAATTACAGAGTCCAAATAGGAAACAGAGTGAAAGGAAATTGCTCTGTAAAGTTTAGCCGAATTTGCGTTGCAGCCTTCCTGATCTTGAAGTTGTGATCAGGCTGACTACTTCTGCCCCCAATTCCTGCAAGGCTAGCAATATTCTAAAAAGTGAAATCTCATCAGGTCTCCTCTATTAATAATTTTGTTTAATTGCTTGATATGAACTGAGAATTGGAAGAGGTTCAACTACATGCCCTAAAGTGTTTGGACCAGAAAGTCCATTATCAGAGCAAGCTACATAAACACCTAGTTTCTGATTTAAAAAAACATACAYGCATTTGATATTCAAAACAATATCTGTGTCACTTGTCCTCTCTGGATATGATATCACTTCAGAAATTCTAGTGATAGTAAATGTCTGATGAGAACCTGAAGACCCTTTCATTTCAGTTTTAATTGCCACAGGTAACACTGACTTGCCAAAAATAAACTGGTACAAGGGGGCACCAATGAAAATCCATGATAATGACTTGAATTTTTCCTACTATATTACTATTTCTAAAATGCTGAAAGTTTTAAATTTATATTCTACAGGACTCTGATATTTAAACATACTCACACATGATATGTATGTGTTCTATAGGCATACTATACATATATTATGCATAACACATCTAACATAAGATATATACCATACCTGCATATATTATACCCATAGCTCTCATACATCTATCATATAGAACATATAGAACATATATTATATATAATATATGTATAAAATCAATATAATTTGTAATAATGTTTTTCTTCTGAATATAAGCAAAAGCCAGAATTCGAATTTTTTATATAAAATGAAAATATACAGTAAGTGTAAAAAAGGTATTGTATTTTGTGTTTTTCAATTTAATTTTTCTTCTAATTACTTTATTTGATATTGTCATATACTCTATTTTTATATCTATATATCATTTACCATTATTTATGATCAGAACTTGAGCTTCTAACTGGTAATTATTTTGCTAATCAGAAAAATAGACAGTATAACAGATTTAAATTTTAATTGAAAGTTAATATTGCAGTTGATATTCTCAGTTTGCTAATTGGTAGCTTGTTTTCTTATTAATGAGCTATTCTAACTGATCATTTTACTGTGAAATAATTTCAGTTAAAAATGCAAAATAAATTTTAAATACATGTAAAAAGATGGTTCAAAATGATATTTCATGCCAATAAACATAGCTTCAAATTTTCTCTAAAAGAAAGCTATTTAGCATTATTTGCTGTCTTCTTACGCACAGTAACTAAGAAATTGCTTCAACTTGCTTAGAAAACACCGTGTCATTCAGACTCTCCACACAGAACATTTCAAAGAACACTGTGGAAAAAAATTATTAAAGAAAAGCCATGACTCACTGTTTGTAGTGTCTCTGTCTAACCCAGAAAGCCAAGCTGTGGAGTTTCCATTTCTGGAGAATGCAAAACTACACTGGACAAAGCCCTCAGTGACCTGACCTCAGTTATCCTGCTCTGAGTGACGAGTTAGACCAGAAGACCTCCAGATGTCTCTGGCAAAGTAAATTATTCTAGAATCCTATTCTACAACTGTAAGTTAAGGGAGCTAGATGCTTTGCTGAGCTAGAGACTGAGCAAAGCCTAGAGAATACATAAAATCTTCACAAAAAATCATGTAAGCTACTCACAATGAGAGGCAATTCTCCGTAAGCTAATCACCTTTGTCAGTGCTATACTGACAAAACAGCAGCAGCTGGTCTTCAAACATGGATGTACTCTAAAGAAATGACCCTGCTACTCAGTGATAATAYTGCATTAACTCCTTTGCTATAAGAATTGCAACTGGCATGTGAGACTCTCAAATCATCATTCTTCTCAACAGGAAGCCACCACAAATTCACTCCATACATTACAGATAAATAGTGAATCATCCACTGGGACACAAACTGAAAAGGAAGGAGGGCAATCCAAACCTCTTCATGTACAGACTGCAAGCTTTGTCTTTGCAGTGCAAATAGCTGAGGTAAGGGTGGAAGTGGGGAAGGGAGGAGGCTTCTGTGTTTCCAAACAGCAACCAGGAAGAGCAAGCCTCTTTTTTTATGCCTCCTCCCAAATACATCCAACGAAGAATCATCCGCATCAGCCATATCCGGGCTAACCATTCCATCCTGTTTAAGACCCTATGTGCTGGGCAGAAGGGGAAGGAAGGAAAGAAACCTTTAGAGTAGGGTGGAGTTCATCTAATGGGTCAAGACTGTGGACTCAGGAAGAGTATTGAGCTGAAGGATAGGATTTTCTCATGTAGCTGCACAGGCTGGTCCTGAAATAAGAGGGAATTTTGGACTGGCATCTCCTGTGGTAGATGTTTGTCTCCATCCTCCTTTTTAAGAATCTCCTGCGTTTGAAACACCCGTGGTGGCAATATTCCCAAATTTAGTAAAAATACCCTGAGAAAGGTTACTATGCCAAGGCTGAACACTTTGAGAAGGCTGCACCAGAACTCATCTCCCCAGTGGGACAGTGCTACAGTCACCATGGCCAAGATCTGAAACATGACTAGTCTCCAAAAAATTGGTGACCGTATCTTTTCTTGTTGTCCTTGCTTTTTTTTTTCTTTCTTTCTTTCTTTTTTACATGTATAATCTAAATTTGGTGCATTTTACATCAGACTCAGTATATGGTGCTGCAGTTCATCTGTCCTAGAGTTTGTATTATGGGCTGAGAAGGCAGGCAGGGCTGGGTCCCAAAACATATTATAAATGAAGGGTGGTATTAGTGACTTTGACTGTTCCTGTTAGGAGAGGAATTCCTGTTCCAGGCTCCTCACCTCAGTAGCTTGTGTACCCTGAGACAAACTCAGAGGTTCAGGAAATAACATGACACTAGGAGGAGTGCTTTTAAAAGGGAAAACAGAGTCCTTGGTTTGCTGTGGGTATGAAAAGAAGAGTCATGTTCTCTGAAAGCAGACTGGAGGGAAATGGGAAAGAGAACAAGTCTAACGGGCTTTTTAAGAAGGGAGAGAAAAGTAGAAAAATCAGATTTACTTGTTATTATGTTATGTTATGCTATGCTATGCTATGCTATGCTATGCTATGTTATGTTATGTTATTGCCGGCTTAGCTACTACAGTGATTTAGGTGACTCCACTGAACTAGGTGTATGGCATCCTATGACCAAAGGGTGGATGTGATAGTGGAGTCAGGCTGGACTTTGCAGGGCCAGAGAGCCTAGTCCTAGCAACTTCCATGCACCTTTTGGACAAGGTCTTGAAGGATGCCTCTTTGGTACACTGGCATGTAGCTAGTCCCGTGGTCTTCTCCATCTTGCAATCAGTTCAAACAAAAACTGCAGGAGGAGAAAAAGGATGGATTAGTCTTTCACTTCAAGACTGGTGAACTTCAATACTTTGATTTTATTACAAATGGACATTAATTTGATGCACTCATCCATGTGCCTTTTACACCACTTCAGGAACAAATGTATTTATATTTTAAAATTAAGTCTGTTGGGTATTGCAGGGCTAAAATGAAAGGTAAATCAGAGCTGCAGAGCTGCATCTGTTGTCATACATGCCTCTTGCAGTGTTAGTCTTCTGTCAGTTCAGTGTGTATATGAGCTGGAATGACAAATACACAGCAGCTGAATGCCACTTGAAAACTTTATCTCTGCATGGTCTCTAACAGTGTGACTGAGAGGTCAGCCACAATCCTTTAAGTGCAGAACACTACTTGCCTTGACTATGGCAAGTCTTCATGACTAAGTAGAAAGGAATACCCAGGTCCCAATGGGTGCAGCATATGCCATTTCTAGCAAATGATGTAGGTAGCCACCTGTATACTGGTAATAATGAATGAAATAACAGTAAAAATCAGAGGAATCARTTTCAAGCCTTATGATTGAACCAGCTTCAAAGTGACAAGAAAGTCTTTGCTTCTCTTGGGAATATCCAGAGAAAACAATTTCCCAGAACATGCCTTGAAAAAAGTCTTAGAGAGAATATTATTTGCACATATTTGATTTTTTCTTCCTGTACATTTTAGAAGGCTTTTCCACCTTTTTCTGGCTTTAAAAAAATCATTTTTTGTATGGAAAAACTGATGGTATTTTTCTCTAATTGACCAGCTGGCTCTGCTCAATGTTTTCAGTAAATAGCATGATGTACTGCTATTTTCACACAGCATGATTACTGTGAAGCATGTATCGGAAATCTGTATAAAATATTTGCATTCAGTTATAGCTGAAATGCTATTTTCATTGCTATTACAGAGATAGGTGAAGTTCCAGTGTATGATTATAGCAGGGACTTATTTTTAATTTATGATGATGCATTTTTTCTTAGATTGCAATACAATGCAATTTCTTGGAGATAAATTGAAAAATTAGAGCTAGTTAGGTATGTTTTTGATAGGGTAATAAGAGGTAATGCAGATAATCTTTAGGATTAGTTATTCTGAGGAATTTGTCCTAGCAAAAAGTCTATTAATTTTTGAATGAATTAAAGATGGTTAAGATGTTAAAAACTTTAAGAGCTATGCTGCTTAGTATTTTAAAAGTATATGATTATACCTCAACCTGTATTTCTTAGCAAAATTCCTAGACCATGTCAGGGAACATCAAGTTGTCAGGTAGATGAGCTCTAATTTAGGAAGTAGCAAGTTGAATTTATGTCTCCTTTAAAACTCCTCAGTGAAACATAATTAGCAAATGCTTGTAAACAAGCTCTAAACAAAGTTGTAATTTTGCCCTGTTGAAGTGAATGGAGTTTTGCTACTGACCTTAGCATGTGTTACTTTTTCCCTAAGAATGAGTCACAGAAATTATTTAGGAACCTCATATAAAGATCTACCATGACAAAAGAATTACAGTTTGCTTGTAGACCATTTCCAAAGAATAACTAGAAACATTTATTAAGGAAATTGTTTACTGCAGTTTACTTGCTTTTCAAATTTAGGCTGCCTCTGTAGAAGGTTTCACCTTTGCGCTGCCWAGCTGAAATTTTCTTTCACAAATCTCCTTTTATGATGCCGGTCATTAAGGTATTTGCCACTTATTTCAGTTTTGGAAGATCCTGTAGACACAGAATTGTTATTTAGCCCCAGATCTTTTTTCCACATTGTAGCTTTCCAGCAAGCTGAGAGGAGGTAAGTGACATTTTCAGGTAGCTTGAAAGAAAACTGTTCTCAGTTCACGAAGTCCAGCTCTCTAAAAGTTCACATATTAAGAATCATTTATCATCAGAGCTAAAGGATGACATTAAAAAAAAGTGTTTAATATTAGTTGACATTGCTGAATGTACTGCTACAGGTGACCGTTTTGAAGCAATCTGTGCAATAYATCCCAGTGCAAGAAACTAAGCAATTATTTTACATATGCTTTTAACAGAAGAAAAGAGCAGTAGTGCCCTGAACTTCTAACAGCAAGGATAACACCTTTATATGGTGAATAGATAAAAACATAATGAGATTAACTGTATCAGAGTTTACGATAGATACTTGTTATCAAATTTTCTACTACCCAGGATCAGTGATCAGAAGACAATTTCTGTCCTAGGAAATTTATTGTATCATGACCTGCTGTGAAGTTTCTACATGTCCCTCCGAAGTGGTGTTAAAGACAAAGCACTGGACTGGGAAGTTGCCTGATACCATTTAGGAAAACTTCCTATGTGTATGCAAACAATGTTCTCTTTAAAATTTCTTAGGAAAAGGTACCCACAACATTGTATGCATTGCATTTTTGACACTCTTCAAAGAAGTGGGTTAACACTATGGAAAGTCTGTGACAAATATTTTTTGAGTGGGGATGATGCAATAAAGTTTCTGAAAAAGTTTAGATTTAAGTGAACTACCTTCAATTTAATTTAGAGGCAGATTATTTCATGTATCCTCGGAATAAGGTCAAATTGCCAAGTATACCAAAGTCTATTTTTATATGATCATTCGATCATACAAAAGTTTTTACACTAAATTTGCAAACATTCCCTCTTTTCATTTCTGATGCATGATCCTTTAAAGTGTTTTGATTCATCTGGTTAAAGGCAAGAGGTAACAACAACACAGAAAGACTAAAAAAACCCCCCACCCACTATTGACTAGTAGAATTTCTTGAAAAAAAAACCTATTTTATATATGTATATATAAATAAATCATTTATACATATATATATATATGAAATTTTATTTTGGGGATTACTGTTACTTAGAATTTTGAAGATAAATTAACTGGAAAAAAACCGAAGTGATTCATGGAGACATGTACAGATTCATGTCTCTCAAATATTCTTGGTTTGGTAAACCATTTTAGCTTTTAAGATATGCTTTAGATATATATTATAGTCCTATGATTTAAATGGTTTAACCTTAATTAATTTCTCTTTTTTTTTTCTTCAGCAGGATAAATTCAGAAGGCATAGGAAGGAATTCTGGAAAGAGAGATTAACAAGATAATTTCTTTGAGAGGAAAAGAAAGGTTATTAGCACAGAAAAAAYAGGTGGGAAAAGGAACCAGCTTAATATAATGGGAATCTGTGAAAGAGGAGTGGAGTGTTACAGATAAAAGTGTAATTTGTGATAGCGTGATGTGGGTGAAAGAAGTAAAAGCATCAGCACTGAACGGCAAGAAGCACTTGAAGCACAAGAAGAACTACCAGATTAGAAACTGGGTGGGCAACTGGACCTGCAAGAGCCTGTACCTGGAGTATGAAACAGGGATAACAGAAGAACGATTCCTGCATGTTATAATTTATCTCTGAACTTGACAAACCTATTCTGCTCATTGAAGACTAGCTTCATGCTTATAGTTCTAGAAAAGAATATTCAAAAACATTTGGCAAAAYATTCTGCCACATCGTCCTCTGAAACAGTTCATGAACATCCTTCCCTATTTTTGTCACAGGTTGCACTATGCTAAAATGTGTTACTGCTTTGAAAACTAGCATGCTTTATCAACCCTGCTTGGAGTTTTCAGAAATGACTGCCTTAACAAAGTATACTAAGTTGATATTTAGCCTGATTTTTTTTCAAAAAATACTGAATCCTTAGTAATTGTGTTCAGTGACAACCCTCTAGCAAAATAAAACAAACTAACAAACAAGTCTCTATAAACAGTGGCAYGATTTTGAAAGATCTAACATCCACTTAGATATTAGAAACTTACATTCTATTTTTAGGTCTGTTGCTTGAAAATGACAACATTTAGATGAGTATATAGGCACGTACACACACCCATGTTAATCATGCTCACAGTTAGTAGGCTTGATAATTGTAATAGTAGTTTAAATTCTATTTGTATACTTAAATCTCAGCTGTGATCTACAAGAAAGACATACTAATTATGTGGTTATCTGATTGCTGTTGTTGTTGTTTCTGGAGAAACTTTAATTGACTACTAATATAGCTTTTTCACCCAAGTTTTGGGAACCTCCATTCATCACAAGTACTATCACAACTATGTGACTGCTGCACGTAAAGTGATCGAAGTGCAATGAACTAGTTTCAAGGGATAGCGCTTTACAGATATGAAGTGGAAATGTTTAAGTAGGTCAGACAGAAATCACTCTGTTTTGACAGACAAACTACCTGACAGAAGCCTACAGACTCGAGGGTAACCCTAAGGGCCCAGTCTGCACATGAGTCAACCAACACTGTCAAATCATGCTGTTGGTGGATAAGAAATGCATAGTGGCTCAGAGATAGTAATTAATATTTTATTTTGAAATCAGATTCAGTTTAGTGGAATTTAAGAGGTGTGGGAGACATATAATGGTAGCCAGTGGAGTTGAGAGTAAGTGACTCCTGTTGTGTGGCAGAAACTCACTGTCTTTAATTCACTCAGAACTGAGTGACTGGAAGGAGACAAAATCCAATTTCTTAAAAGTATTTATATTGCATCCTTTTGGTAGGGAAGCTTTAAATAGGTTTTTATCTCTTCTGTGCCTTTGCATTTCTAACTATTAATGGTATTGCATTTCAGTCAGTTTTCTGTTTTCCCTCTGCTGAAGTTTCAGAACATGTGGCAACTTTTTTACAAAAGCTAGATTCTGAGTGATGAAGCAGTCCCATAATATTTACCTGAGTTCAAGCACTGAGCTTTATGGAAGAGCTGAAGCAACATCTGACAGATTTCCTTTTCATATCTGAAATCTATATCRACAATACTTTTGGTCTTTGGAATCTCTTTCTATGACATTTTGGACATTTTGCAGCATGACGAACAGAAAGAAAGAGACAGCAGAAGGCTGACCTCCCCCTAGTCTTCTGGCGGTGGGCATGTAAAAGGTCCACTCTACTGAATCTAAACCAGAGCATCATAAATAGATTATGATATTCACTTCAGAACTGGGTGATTTCACCTGCATCTCTCTTCCTAAAGTGGTTTGTGCTAGTCAATGAACATAGTGCCATGGCAATTTTTCAAAATTAAAATCTTAGCATTATTTGTTAAACATATGGATCCTTCCTACTCATTTACTTGCCACTTTACTAATAATCTGATTATGTAGCAGAAAATTGTTGGCAACAGAGAAAGCCTTGCAAATACATCTCAAATCTCTCATGGTTTGTCTTTTGGTATATAGATTTAAATTAACAGCTACTCAGTGCAGTACCCCCAAAACCCCCAAAGCTGACTTCAATATAAGGTGACGGATACTTACCACTACTGGAAATGCAATAATTTGTTCAATAACCTCTCCTTTGGCTGCTGCTTGGTGATAGGATATGCTGTGATGTGGGATTTTAATATACAGTTAGTTTTGGATTAATATTGTTCATAGCATTGCTCTGCAAAAATGCTAATATCTATGTTTACTTAAAAAGATTCTATGCCTCTTCTGAAATTTTATATCCTTCCCCTAAGTTCAGCATATGGTCAGAAGCAAATAAAAAACAGCAGGGACAAGAGGTGGTAAACTAACACATCTTAAAAAGTACAACTAGAATAAGAGTACAAAAGAATGGTGTTTGTTATATCATAAGGAAAAGCTGGTGTTGAACATCAGCATACAGGGAAAAAAAAAAAGAGGAACTGAAAGCAAATGCAAGCTATTCTTAGATTCCTTTAGACTCCAAAACAGCATGAAGTACATTAGTTATAAGTAAAAGAAAGTCATTCAAAATCAGTGTAGTTCAAAGAGAATCACTCAAAATATAATCCTGGAATTGACAGTTGTTTTAGCCTTTTTTTTTTTTTTTTTTTTTTTTTTTTTTTTTTTTTTTTTTTTGGTATGATGCTGTGATGATGCGGGTAAGCTTATTTAGGAGTCAGACAACCCAGTAAGACACTGCAATCACAGACTCATCTAAGCCCCTTTATAATACTGATCAAAATCCCTGTTAAAAACAGATTGTCTTTGATCTGAGAGCTTTTTTAGAACTTATTTATTCTGATGGTCATGCATCTTCTAATTTTTGGGCTAAATTTAGTTATAACCAGTCTATTCCCATCTGTGCTTATGGCCACACTGTTATTTATCTTAAACAGCTTTTCTCCTTTATCAGTGCTTTCCTTATGATATATTTAGAGAGAGTTATCATATATCTTCTCAACCTTTATTTTGTTTGTGCAAACAAGATGTACTTTTCCATCAGAATCCTCTCAAATTCCACTGGTCCCCCTTACTGCCCTCCTATGTTCCTCTTCCCATTCCAGTTAATTTTTTCTTGAATAGAGTTGACTAGAACTTTACAGTTTGCAGATGAGGTCGGGTCGGGGCCTTATACAACGGCTCTGATACTTCCCTAGTTCTTTTGGAAATGTTTTGCCTGGAGCACCCTAGAATTGGATTTGCCTTTTTCACAAATGCCGCACATTATCTCAGGAAATTGATTGTACTGAAAGTAACAATTAAATTAAAATGACACTGAAACAAGCTCATTCGCACCCTGCCACTGCGTTGACTCAGTAAACATGTACATTTCTTGCAGACATTTTTCCTTCATTACACATCGGATTCCATCTTTTTGTCACAAAAATAGACTTTTCAGTTTAACAGTTTTATTTTCCCCAATAGATCCAACATGATGATCCTCCATATGTGAAATTCAAATGTGGTTTAAACCAAAACATTTAGGAAGCATAGAATAAATTTTATGTAGCTAATTCAGAGCTACAGGATGTCACCTCTCAGGAAAGTACAGTTTTCAGAAACATATTGCAAATTACTTTTGGTAGATGAGAACATGTTGAAAAACTAAGGGAATTTTTGACTGATCAACATTATTATAAGAAACAAAGAGAAAGGGAAGTGAGTGCATCCTTTGCAAGCACATAAATAAGTAAATGTTAAATATACAATTTTAAGGTATTAAAAATGTTAAAATAAATATCAGACTATGTTAAAATTTAAAAACACACATTTATCTATCAAAATCCAGGAAAAAAACACCCTACTAAGTTTGGAAGAGAAACAGCACTGAAATCACTCCTTATAATAAAACTGAAGAACAAAAAAAGACATTTAAATTCAAACTACATGAAGAAGGACTAACATAACTATATGCTGAAAAGGCTAATGTTTCTTTTTAATGTTCATTGTCGAAAGCACCCAAAATAAAAAAAATGGGTTTTATTCAGATTTTAAAGGAAATTCATAGTAAATATAATGGCTGTAATAGGAAAATGGGTATGGGTTTGTTAGAACACCAAACAGATATAATTGCTTATATAAGAATATTGGTGGCAGAGGAATCTGAAAGAACACCAGGACTGGAGATGAAATGAGAGGGAGAAGCAACCAATGCATCAGTCTTCTTCAAAGGAAAAAAAAACTTTTAATGGTTAGCAGAGGGTAAATTCATCATGTCCTCTTCCTGCAAATATTTTGGTTATACTAATTTAATTATCACACATAAACACTTCTATGAAAATAAACACATCTTATGAAAATAATCATGGAAATAAATATCAGCATAAATGATTTGAGAGACTCAGGACAGAGGAAAGAAATTAAACTTTAAGTAAATTAATGCACAGGTTTATAAATAAATGGATGGGTAAACAATTGCTCCTTCAAAAGATTACCAAAGACAGTACTGAAGGAAGGCAATGTATCAGACTATTCAAAGTTTACATAAATGTTACAAAATATCACCTCACCAATTTGACTGAGAGCAGTTTGTGCCTATCATGAATATACAGAAATCTTGTTGACAGTTGTATAGTAAAGGCAATGCTACAGAGCTCTGGACTGAGCTGGAAGACTACCAGAGGCTGAATGGATTAGTTTCTCATTCAGGGCTTATCAAATAAATAAAATACAATAGCAGTTAGAAAGGTTGGAATTGCAGACAAAAGATAATAAAAAAAGACAACTAGTCTTGAGGAGGAAAAAAAGTAAAGAAAACATGCTTGGGGGTGATAGTCATGCTGAAAAAAGCAAGGGGGAGACAATGGCCAGGGAATAAAGTAGAGCGTATATTTAAACTGAAATCTTTCAGCTACGTACTCTGATCAAATGATGGGAGGAATGTAGGAAATGGTAAAAAGACACCGGAAATCAACAGCCCCTCATAACTGGTGTGAAACGTGTAAACACCATGAAAGAAGGATTAAAAATTGTAACAGAAGGGAAGTAAACCTTCCTAAACCTCCTTCCTAAACACAGCAAGAAGAAATCACTGCCTCTAGACAATGTCTACACTGATTGTGGTGCAAAATTTGATCACATATAAACAAAGTGTTTTAGATTTAGTACATTAAGTGCCATTTCATACTGTTTTTAAATTCTGTCTTAAATTCTCCCAGCAACCCTCTCTACTTTCTGTTCCTTGACAGTAAATATAAATCTGGTGCTTGATCCAAAGCCAAACACTCAGTGGTCACAGCAGTGCAGAATGAGGCCCCCAGCTCTCTCAGTCTGTAATCATTACATTTACCCTTGCCTATAACCTGTATATTGTACTTGTTCAAGTGAGCTTATCTGCAGATCCATTCAAGGTAGAGACTAGTAAAAATAGAAGAGAAGGTAGGACTACATTTTAAAGTATTACTGTTTGTTAATTATAATAAAATTCCTATGTCTGTAAATAAATATATATTTCCTGAATATAATGAATAGTCCGAGTGATAACTACTATGAGCTGGATTTTGAAATTAAAGAACTCCTTATCATTGCTAGTCCTATCAGACTGCAGAATGCTGGAAGTCCCATTGCTTGAGGAAACTTGACCAAGACCAGTGCATTAGGAAATACTGTAGGGAATAATCCTACAATGGGAAAAAAAGACAAACTAAAATTATTGCTGGATGAAATCCCAGTTACACTGACCTGAGTGTCAAAGTTCTCTCACTGTGATCTCCATGAACGCTTTTCAGAAAGTTTCTGGTATTCTACGCACAAGCGCTAAATCTGCCAAAAACAAAACAAAACAACCCACCCCCGCCACCCCCGTCTTTGTTAGGTATGCATAGAAGCTGTGCCAATAGAAAATTTTGTTCTATATGTGATAATGGGAATTTTAAGCACAGTCATGAAATTAATGTGGTAGAAAATTTCCAGACAAAAGGTTTTGGTATGTCTATTGCTTCTGTTTCTACTAAACAGATAAACCTGTTTATTGTTAGATCCAGAGCAGTTTTTATTTTATAAATTCATCAATCCACCTTATCAAAGTACATGAATTGGATTCCAGGTGGTTCATTAGGAATTCCTTTGATTCTTCAGCCTTTGATTCATTTTATCTCTATGTTAAAAAAAAGTCAAAGGTGAGTATAATAATAATAATAATAATAATAATAATAAAAACAGTAATAGCTTAATTAGTTGTTATAAATTGACCTGATGTCCTGTTTCTCCTGAATCATGGAATAATAGTATTTTGACCCTGCTCCTGAGCTAGGGATGACATGTTTAGCTTATAAAAATCAGCATTTGTACCTTCATTGCATGCAACAGCATGTGCCTGTATGGCTGAAGGTAGCATGTTTTTTCTTGTGGGTGACAACGCAAGAAACAGGGATGAAAAAAGTGAGCAGAACTGTTACTGAAAATAAATTACGTTTGAGCATGTTATACCACAAAGCAACCTTCCTTTACCAGTAAAGCAGCTTAGCTTGCAATGCTTTAAATCCAGAGTGTCTCGTTGTTATTATACTCACCTACTATTATATAAGCTTTCTGGTATTGAATAAAGACTTATTTTAGATGAGATGGAAAACCTGAAAACAAGAAAAGTAATGTTAAAAAAAGGCACTTAATTTGTGACAAACTGATCTTTCTATTGCAAGTATATTCTGCAAGTGAAACAAATCCATAAGAATATCTTTAGTGTCTGGGTTTTTTAAGATAAAAAGTGTCAGATTGTTAAAAGGACAGTTCATAACTACCTAATGATATTGTAAGATCAGAGCTCTCACTGGTGTAAATTAAGGTTAAAATAGTAAAAAAAAATAGGCCTTATTAAAACCAGTGGAAGATCTGGGGTTTTTTTGCTATTTGATTATTTCATGYATCCTTTATAGACTGAAGTTACAATGAATTGACCTCTCTGAATCACTGAAATACTGAACTTCTACTTACTGTTCTACGTGGCCATGCATATCAACCATTTGTAACTGGATAACCACAGCTAACAGCTTCATGTCTACCTAACCTTTGGAGTTCTGTATTTCTTTGAAGTCTTTGATAAGAAAGAGGAGCACGTGCTAATGCAGACAGCTAAAATCTCCTTTCTCTTCAGCCCCACTGCTGAATCTGTCAACATGGACACTTTCTCTTTGACGCTGGAAGCACTTTCACCCTGGGAACTATGCTACTCCCCTCTCCCTTCCTCCTGGGTTGCTGTACTGAATTCATTTAGTTTTTTTCCTCATATCATTTATTAATGCCATTCTCAGAGAGGGCTCTGAGGATATATAAGAGAGAGGCTGCCTTCCCTCCCTAAGGGGAAAACAATGGGCACAGTAGCCATGAATTGATGGTTAGAAAAGAGTAAAAACAGAGCAAACATACAAAATATTTCCCACAAATACTCTCCAAGTAATATGAACTCAGGACTCTGATAGAATTTCTCTTCCATGAGCCAGCTCTTAGAACTAATGTAATCTTCTTATATTCACAACATCCTCAGGCAAGGCTGCCATGGGGCTGTTCTCTGTTGCATGAATACTTGCCTCCCTTTGCTTGTTTTACTCTGATTCCCAATAGCTTTGTTAATGGCTGCACTAGATTCAAAAAGAAAAGTAACATCAGAACGCATCTTTATACCATTACTTTCAGCTCTTCCTTTAAAAAGTTAAAAAATTATTACGTCCTTCTCTCCCAACAAGATCCCAATTGTAGTTAGCACTGGTTTAATAAGCCTAAAATAAGCTAAATCCAGCATCTTGCCTCCTCTTCTGGACTTGACTCTTGTATAAACAATGGTTCCGTTCTGGGTTTGTATAGAACATTGCCTTGTTATAACTCTGTTACATGGTGTTAGACAGGCAAAAAAAAAAATAAAGTCAATTCTGAGTGAATCAGAAATACTATAGATCAATTAAGGAAAGGCTATATTTGTCCTATTCAGCATTATCTCTAGAATGATCATCACTAGGGGTGAAACACTACTTTCTTCAGTTATATTTGCTTTGTAAATTCAACTACATTATGTTATTCTGTTATACTTTCAGGTTTAAATCTTTGAAAGAGATCTTTTTCCTTAAACCAGAAGAGAAGGTGTAGAATATTACTCTATTGAAAGATAAACCCTGTGCCAACTATTAAAATGTGAACTTTTACTGCTTTTAGTTAAATTTGTTGCATAACCCTAGAATGTGAAAATTGTGGTACCAAAGTCTAAAGTATATTTCATACTATATTAAAGTATATTTCATACTATAGCCTGCAAATAATTCTCGTTAAAGAAGGAATAGAGTTAGTATTCTTGTGTTTAAGGAAGGAACAACAATACTTCAGTGGTAGCTGTTGATTTTTCACAACTCTTCTTCTCACTGAATAAAGCTGAGTTCATGAAAATGTGGCAGGATCTACCATGTGAGGAATTTAATTGGAGGAGACTTTCCAGCAGATGGGAAACAATTTTCTGTCATGGCAGTTACTGTGGGAGAAGTCCCATTGGTGGCCTTTGAATACTTTTGTTGAAAATAAACTGGGATCTGGGCTGTAAGAAGAAAGAACCAGGGGGCCTTTCAGTGTTCATTTTATGATCTATGACAAATAAAAATGCAATGTTTAAATGTACTAATTGCAAGCCTCTAATCAGGTAAACAACCTGCAAACCATAGTAGCAGGAAAAATTGGGGTGTATCTTATTCAACATATGTGACTATTTCTGCTGACATCAAGGCTACAGAAATGTGACCTTTACTGAAAGACACTATAATGAAAAACTTCCTTAGCTTAATGTGGACTACCTAAGTGTGCTAGCTGTGCACATGGGCACAGCCCTGACCCAGCTACACCACAGTTATAACTATAGGACAAATCTGAATTTCATCCTTATAATCTCAGTTACAACTTAAATTCCATAGCTCTTTGTACAGGACCAAGTTGCATCACTGTATGTGCATATGTTTATACATACACAAGTATATGGTACTTGTATTAATTGCGTTATACAAGCATATGGTACTTGGTCTCCTGGCTTGATTACAATCTATATAGAGCATTACAGAACTTCACACATCTTACTGGCTACATGCTACAGCAATGCAGGTACATGTGCTGATGTAACACGTCTTTTAGGTCATACAACAAATGAGCTATAATGATGTGAAAATGCAAGAATATAAAAGGCCTGAATATTCTTTCTACAGCTGATATTTCTTGATATTCCAGTTGGGTTTAATCCTACACTAACACCACAAACATATAGGAGCATTAGGACAGAGAGTTATTTGCACCATCTGTTTCCATCAAAAAGATTTAAAAAGAATAATGAAAATTGGACAACTTAAAATGACTAGCTGTTCTTCAGCCTTCTTGACTCCACAGCAAACTGCCTTTAAATTGGATATCGTGTCAAGCAGTCCACCAAAGAACCTGGCTGAAATTAAAGTTTATGAAATTAGGTTTACTCATCCTAAGAGTCCACTGTATTGAAATCTATTCTATTGTACTAACCACTGAATTTTGTCTTACCAAATGGACCATTAATTCCCATCAAATGTGAACAAAGTGGAAATTAAGATATKCCTGGCATGCATCCTATAGTCACACACACATGCTTATGCACACATACATTATCATTCAACTYTGAAATTTCCATTCAAGCTGTCTTTTGCCAGCAGCCAACAAAMAGATCATCCAATTTCAGAACAGACATCTCACAACTGAGCTCATAAAGTTTAATAAAAACACAGAAAAAAAAGACTAGGTGCAAGCTGTTCTGACCAAGGACTGTATTTTAAGTCTCTTCATCCAGTATGTTAGAATTGCAGGACTGTCTTTCATGTTGAACTTATGAAGGGAAGACATAATGTTAGAAAATAATTGAAAATTTAGCACCATAGTGATTGTGAAAAACAAATTCTCAGGTAGGTGCCACATTTTCACCTGAACAGTGAATTAGGTGTCAATGTCTTAATAGATGGTCAAATATGACATACTCTCTGCCTGTTCCATATATTTATATCATCAGTTGTCAAGTTGCATTAAAAGCATGCATAGCAAGTTATCAATAATGCAATTCATTTCAGAAATTGCACAGTCAGTACATACAGCTCCCACTCTAATTTTATACCTAGGCGTCCACCCCTCCCTCTCCCCCATCACACCATTTTGCTGCTAAAGCCCTGTCATAGAGTTTGGGTTCCAATCAGCAAAGCAGAGTAATTTGACAGTGTAGACTCTCTGCTTAATCATATCACACAGCAATTAACAGCTTTCATATGACAGAAAGCAAGTAATTTAGTCCTGACCAACATTTTACTCTCCAACTCTGGCATAAAGAAATAAAAACATTCACAAATCTTTCAGAGCATAAATAGTCTATTCTCTGCTTGTGTTTTTGACCATCATACAGAGACAGTGATCACTGCTGGATCCTAACACAGTCACAACAGAGAGCGTCATGTTGGGGCAACTGGTGCAACTGGAGGAGTGGGAGGAAAAGGCCAAACCATACAAGTGGTCTTTGGCTTGAGAGCTTGTTCCTCGTTTCAGGTCCATTCCTCTGCTATCACATGAGTATGGACCAGGGCCAGTGAGTTTATTTTACAGCTGTTTCTAGATTGCTGCAGTACATGTTTGGGGTATGAAATTTGAGAATCAGGAAGCTGGAATTGATTTTCTAACCTATGCTGCATGCCTATTGCTGCAGGATAGGATTTGGATTTTGGAAGAAAAGTAGTTCAGGCAGGGATATTAGCTTATATTTGTCTACACTGCCTTTCAACTGTCAGTTCAACTCCCAGTCATTCATTTTCTGCAATTTTTCACAGCCAGATATCATCTCTATCACCCTGAATAACATAATAGAATCAGCAACTTCTATCACCTCAGTATTCACCTCCCTTTTCCACAATGCATGTGAGTATGGTGAATGCTGAAGGACCCAACACAGACTCCTACAGAGCTTCTGCATTGAACTGTCTTCCACTGTGAGAACAGTTCTTCATTTTCCCCTGTCCTCTGCTTCCTAATTTTTGATTAGCCTTTACTCTTACAAGTACTTTCCCTGTTTAGTTTTCTTAAAAACCTTTGGTGAGGGACCGTAGTGAAAGCACTCTACAAATCCCAAAAGAACCTATCAGTCAGGTCTCCTTTAACTAAATGCTTGTTAATCTCTCCAAAGAACTCCAGTAGATTTGTGACATCCCATATTTATCCATATGTCCATTAATTCTACTCTTTAGTCATCCGTAGTTCCCCTGGAGCTCTTTTTTAAAAAAATTGGCATGGTGTTAACCACTTTCCAGTCCTCCGACACTGAGTCAGTGGTCCGCACACCACAGTTTGTAGTTTGGCTGTTTCACATTTGAGTTCCTTCACAACTCAGGGGCAGCAGCCATCTGCTCCTGGTGATTTGTTATTGCTCATATCATGTCCTTGATCCATAACCTTTTCTGCCAATACTTCAATTTGAGACAAAGCCTCTGACACATACTCTGAAAAGAAGGGTCCCTATTTCTACACTTCAAACTCCTTCATGGAGGAGGGGGAAAAAAAAGAAAACTATAGCCTTTATCTACCAGGAACACCCCTTCTATACCTCAGTTGTGCTATTATCTCAGTAGAGTTTCTGGAAAGCTTCCTGTTTCTGTTGTATATGAAAAAATGTCTAGTATTAATTTTTCCACATTTCCAAGTTGTTTTTCAAATGCTTTTTTGACCTACCTTGCTGTGCTTTTACATTGTGCCTGCCAGAGTTTATGATACTTTTTTGGACACAAATTCAGCTTCTTGAAAAATGCCTTCTTGATTTATTAGCTTCCTTTACTCTGCTGTTTAGCTATGATGATTTCTATTTTTCATTTCTCAAGTCTTTATTGATAAGTCACATGCTTTTGCTCTGTGCCTCCAATATGGCTTCCATGCTACTTTCAAAAATTTTTCTCTTTTGACTGCTCCTGCTAGTTTCACATTTTTCATGTGCTTCCCCTTTCAGAAACTGTATGCATCTATATATGGTGGATTTCTCTTTTTGTTGCCCCTTGAAGAATGTTGAATATGAGTACTTCACAGTCATTATTTCAGCATTTCTTTCATTTTAAGATTTTGGAGTAGATTCCACATGCTTGTGAAGACCAAGCTGACAATCAGTTGCCTTCATGAAATAGTCTTGAAGGGTATTTAAAACTTTAGTCTTAGCATCATGATCCAGTATGACATTTCTCTGATCTGTAGCAAGGTAAGTTAAATCCTCCTCTAATATTATGCTTCCTGTTCTCATTGCCTTTTTGATTTCCTCAGCATGCTAATGGTTGACATACTAGAAAGAAATGACACGTCTTCCTTTACCGTAGATTTTTAGACATGTCTGAAGTAGCAAAGGTTAGTACTGAAATATCAGGAAACAGGAGTCTTAGAACAGCCTGTTCAGTTCAACTGCATCTCTTTGCTTATATGTTGTTTCTTGAGGATAAATTTTCACATGTGGATTTATTACCAAACAAATCCTAGGTCAAATTCTTTCTCTTTTCTCCTTATACAGTAATTATAAGCACCCTATTCCTGTCTCCTTATCCAGTCATATGTCCCTGCATCTGCATCACCCCTTTCCCTGTCCCACACTCTTCCACATACATTTCCTGTTCCACTGCCTCACAGTCCTATTTTCTTTTAACAAAAGGAGTAGTTAAATGCTACGGTTGTGATTTTCTGTTGTTCAAACCAGTGTGCATAGACATAAATGATTAAATAAAATGCAAAGCCCTGAGTGTTTGTGCTGAAATAAGTTGGAACACTTCATAGCCCTGAAGCAATAGGTTAATATTTATCACTGCAATATTGTATTGATAGGTTACACAGTGCAGATGCCTTCCATTTTTAATGTTATTCTTTAGTGTTCAGATGCTCTCATATAATTTCTTTATTAGTGAAAGCTAAATATCTATGAATATGTTTTCCTTGATAGCTGCAATACTTAATATACATTAAATTAAACAATTAATTGCCCATATATTTCCCTCACATTTTTCCAAGCCATATACATAGTCCAAATTAAAGCAATTTGATTTTTTTTTTCCTTTCCTCACTAACTTGTATTTACCCTGTATTTAGTAGACTTCTCAACCACTATTTGCAGTATAATATTTGCCTTCAAGATAACATTGCACACAACATAAACCTAGGTGCAAATACTTATCTATCGACAAGAATGTTCCCCCACACCCAGATTCCAAATAGCTCCCGGTGTAAATGATGTCTCTTGTTCTTCTGTTCTGGGAGGACTTTGACTGACAAAGCTCAGTTAAATTCATGTGACTAGAAATGGAACGCATCCCCTGGATCAACAAATCGAGTCTCCACTAGCGTAAGCAGCAATGGTGCAGAAGTCGAGTTCTTGGGGACACATGTAATATCAGCTGCATGTGATATAGGCCACAAAATGTTCCTTACCACCTTAAAACACATTTAAGAACTACAGTATTAGGCCAAAAGCTACATCTATGTTGTGCCACATCAAGAGGAAAGTACAGATCAAGAGCCTCACCAATATCCTACATCCCTTAACTTGCTAAGTTAGGCTGTGATTTTCTTTTTGGCTTCAGAAAAATCATGTAAAATTTTCAGCTGGGTCTGTTGTTATATAACAACGTATATGTTCAAATAATATGAAGGAGAAGCAGCCACAAGTCTAGGAACAGGCTGAGGCTGAGAACAGCTTTAGTCACCACTGTTAGACAATGCTGGAAAGCAGACTACTTGCTACAGAGAATGAACAAAATCCACTCCAGTCATCCTGTCAGTCTGATCTAGGCCAAAAATCTCCTCCTGATCTCAAATCCTGCTTCATAGAGTGGTACCTAAATCATAAACTCACAGAATCAAGATCATAGGGAGTCATAGATTTCAACATTATAGGAAACCTTGAAAATTACCCTTGCAGACTCCACCACTTTAGATCTACTGTCTTTCAGAGGGGATGGCATCTGTTGTGCTGAGCCTTGATCAGCAAGTGCCAGGAAAAAGCAGAGGTGGGTGGGAATGACTGGCTGGAGAAGATCATGGGACTGGGCAGGTGATAGGATTGCTACTGATGTGAAATGGTAGCTTGTATGAGCAGGAGAAGATGGTGAAGAGTTTTACTGCTTGTTGCAGTAAGTTTTGATGGCAAAACACCAAATTTCAGTGGAACCTCTGAATGACCCTAAGAAGAAGGCAAAAATAGTCTGCAAAACCGGCATGCTTCAGCAGACAATGCTCCGCTCTGAGGTGCACAGCCTGAAGTGCCAGGCATTTAGGAAAAGAAAATCCTAGTGAATCAGGGAAGCCAGAGACATTCTAGACATGATTTTTGTTTAAAGTGAATAACAAGCATTCTTTTTAATTTCCTTACTTTTGTCTTTATAAATATTTCTAATTTTGATGATTATTTTGGATGTGGTAAGTTAATACTTTCGCTTATGTTTTACCTTTTCTCACTTTATCTAAGGGTGATTTTCAAGATTACTGACTAGTACCAAGCCATTTGTCACTCAGTGGTATGGCAAGGAAACCTGGGGTACTGAGACACCCTAGCAAGTGCCAGCTCCCCAGCACACTTCGCTTGTGTATCCAGAGACTTTCTGTGATCTCACATGAGTTGATATCACAGCAATCAGAAGAGATATCTTCTGGTGGCAACCAGCAGCAAGGAAACCTCTCCAGCATGTGGAAAGGTAACATGCAGTAGAATGGATAGGACCCCAAGTATTTTAGCAAGACACACTAAAGAACATGTGAGAGATTTTAATTTCTCCAGTGTCCTAGGTCATCACCTCATTCTTCAACTTTATCATATTTCCAGCGCTTCAAGATCATGATAGAAAAGTGCAAAAAATCATGTTATGCATTAAGGGAGAAAAATAATCCCTTTCTGGTCTCCAAAGACAAGTCATTGCCTGTGTATGCAACTTTTATTTGTTTTTAATTAATTTTATGACTTCTGTGCTTTTCTTTCACATGTGCTCAGTCAGCTTTGCCAATATGAATCCTTAAAGTCTTGGGAGCTTGACTTTTCTCAGAATAACTTTGAAATCTTCAGTTCAGTGAAAAATTAACACACAGTAGAAAAATAAAATAACTTTTTTCACAGATTTTTTTAAATAAGAAGGAGATTTTGTTCTTCTGACAGACGGCAGATGATTGTGGATATGTCTCCAAAAATGGAGACACTAATAGTCTCCCCTAATAAGACAAGCCACATGTTATTATCATATTTTCCCCCTTTCAATGCAAGGATTAAGTTCATACCAAGCCTCCATTAGTTTATACATTTTTCTTCCTGTAAGCTGTATTTTTTGTTAAAGATTGCTACTCTACCTTAAATTTCTTTTCCTCATGAAAGCATTTAAAAGTTGGCTTTCTGAATTCACTTGCCCTTTATTATTGCTTTTCAAACATCCCAAACTCCCTTTTCAGTACATCAGCCTCATGATTGCTATTAAATTTCAAATACATTTTCCCAATTTCTGTCCTTCAGCTGATACATTTACAGCTTCTAGCTTTTGATAGCAAAAGGAGGTATGCAGGAATATAAATTACTGTAGCAGAACTAGCCTATACTCCATTTGTTCCCCTATCTTGTTTATTGTGGTGGCCATCAATTAAGAGTGAAAAAAATAGAGAAAAGCATCTAATCATGCAGTATTTTACTACAAGACAACTTTTCCCTACTTTACTGTGTGAACACTTGATGTAATGTGACTGAGTGTTTAAATGGAGGTTTACAACATGGTGCAACTACCACCAAATACTAAAAATATTTGTTTGTTGTATTTCTGTATTACTTGTATTTCTGTACCTTAATAGGCAACTGCTATTTGTTTTAAACACTCCTCTCTTAGAAGAGAACGTCTGCCAAAGGATTTGTCAGCTAGAAAAACTATGCAGTTTTTCCTTATGAAAGCTACCTTCTGTTCATATGAATAAGCTTTGAAAAACTTTGAAATTTGCATTTGCAAAATGCAAATGAAATTTGCTTCAGCTGGGAACAAATTGTCAATAGTCGTTGGGAGGGAGGAAGGAGGCATCTCCTTGATTGCCTTCCAAAACCAGTTTGCAGCTGCTCAGGGCAGAGGCATCTAATCAGAGCTGTTTGGTGAGCAGCAGGCACTCTCTTTGGCCTAACTACCATGTGCTGCTCTCGTGTGGCAAAGGGAGAAGAAGAGACTGTAAGGGATCCAGCAACGCTCTTGTTCTCACTGCTGGCCTCCCTCACCAGAGAGAGGCATCCTCTGCCCTCCCTGCATCACTCAAGCCAGGGCAATGGGGAAGGGGACATCACTGCACTTCTGCTCCCTCTACCCACACTTCCTCTACAAGCAGGTGGGGTTATTGGGAGGAGAGAAGCAAGGTTGGGAGAGGCAGAACTCATTGCCTTGGGAATGCTGGGCAGATGCTGAGTGAGACCCAGTGGGAGGAAAGAATTGAATTGGATATGAGGGAGCAGAACTAATTCTTCAGCAGAGAATAGGTGAATGTGGGAGTGGGAGTTGCTTTTTTGATGCCAAAGTGTCAAATCTCCTTTGTTAGTTAAGCTGGAAATACCAACAGTCACCAAGCATGTTAGCAACTGTATGGAAATGGGGAGTTCAAAACAAAAAACGAGGAAGACCAAAATCCAGAACGTAATACCTCAAAAAAATTGCAATATTTCAATCAGAGGGGTTGATTAATTTTTCATCTTTTAAGATGGGGTCTCTGTCATACTTTCTGTTTATTGAAGCTTACATTCCTATAAGAATGAAATCTCATACTGCGTTAAACTGCTTAATAAAGAGTGAGATTTTCTTTCAAAAAACAAGCTTGAAGCAGACAGCAAAGGAGGCTTATGAGAAAATAAATACAGCCAAAATCCCCCAAGGCAAATACTTTTTCTAATCTAAAGCCCAGTGAAATGAAAATGAATAGTTTTGTTGATGCAATTGGGTTTGGGCCATTTTCTACATTCTACAGAAATTTGTATTGCAAATGTTCATCAATTGCAATGGGTTTCAAAAATTTTCATTTTTTTTTTTGGTAATTCTCACTTTCATCCAGTGTTCTTATCTCACTCCTCAAATTTATCAGCAAGTTCTAGGACAGACAAATGAAAGCCCTTTATTAAGTTTAAAGTTAAAGAACGAGGATTTGTGAATGAAACAAACCAAAAATAAAATAAACATTAAAACATTCCTGTCAAAGACTGAAAAGACACAGCAAAATAGCTCCTTTCCAGTATAACAAGATCTTCAGAAAGAAGTGCTAACACAAACAGAGCAAATTCAAAATATTTCAGAGTCATATTTTCACCAAAACTGATTGTATTTTATTCTTGAGAAATAGGTCTGAGGTTCTGAAACAATATCACACGATGAAGCAATGATCCTGATCAGGCCAGACACACATTTCAGGTATACAACAATTCTTTGCCTCTTTTCTCTTGTGAGACTGAAATCTGAACTATACTTCTAGATGACTGGTTTTAGTTTCAGTGAATGCAGCAAGTCCAGGCACCAACCAGTGCTCTCATTCTTAATTTGTTTTCTTCCTCAAACAAACTGAAGAACAAAATGTTATAATAAAACCCCAAAACTCTTATTTACTCAAGCTGAGTATAGCATAATACAATTCTTCATATAAAGACTTTGGTGCATGCAAAAATGAAAGGTTCAAGAGGCTAAATGGGGATCCCTTAAAACAAAAAAACAAACAAATAAAAAAAACAAACAAAAGGTTAAAAGAATACTGTGTATTCGAGTAATCATTCACTGGATTCTCTAGAGTGGATTTTGGTGAGTCTGTTATTTATTTTTAACAGCTGGGATATTCCAAAGGAACCTAAGAAATGTTGTGTTTATTGGACTTTCTCTATCTATTGTTCTCATGCTCCACTGGAAATAAAATGAAGTCCTAATGAAGGTCACAGATACTAGGGATGATCCAAATCCAGTGAAATACATTTAGTCCTTGGATTAAGATTACAATTATAATAAATCCTTGAACATACAAAAAGTTTTTATTTTTCTTAAACTCAAACTCTGATCCTGTTTATTTCTTTCTAAAAACTTTAAAGATGTCTATTCCAGTGTTATCCTTCAGAGTGTGCAGAATGCTAGAATGTAATGTGAAGGGCACCTACCTGTTTGGTTACCGTACTATTTAGTTATTGATGCAACTTTCAGTTTGGCTCTCTTTTTTTGATAGGTTCACTGGAAATACTTTGGCTAGTGCAAGAAATAAGGAGTTGAAAGAGAGGTTGAAGTCAAAGCATAGACAGAAGATCCTGCTTTTGCAATTAGATTGATTTATGCTGCATCATAATTGCAATTATGTAATGAGTTGTGCGTGCTCTGTGTCTTCAGGATATACTGCTTCTGTAACTGTGGATATAAAGTACCACCTGATGAAATTCTTTGATATAAAATTAAATGGCAAAATATCCCAAAGTAGCAATTTATAACTGTTTTTATTTATTTTGCCTCTGTCATTTTAGCGAAGATTGGATGTTATTTCATTTCTTCCTTTTAGTAGGGGGAATGTTTATTAGAAGATATCAGGTACATTACTTGAGAGAAAGAAATCCAGGTCTTGTAAATAGAAGAAAAACAACAACAACAAAAATACAAAATACAAACCAAAAAATAAATCAATGCAAAATTTTTATATTGTTGGAAAGACAAACCTGTCAAATTAAATATCAAGAAAATAGTAAAATATACAGCTGTGCTGAAACGGTACCCTTTTTTCTTCGGGAGAAAATTTGAATACTTTTAGTCAAAAAGTTAACATCACCTGAGGCCCCCAGTTACAGTATGCAGGTCTCTGAGGAAATCGTAAGTGTTCCATTTAATAATATCTTTCTTGCAGAAAGCCATTTGCATTAAACATTTTTCCTCATTTGAAAGAGATAAAGCGTCATTATTAGAGGAACTGATGATACATTTCATGTCTTTCTCTCCTGTGGATTCAGCTCGCTATAACGTGGAAAGAAAAATCTTTTAAAACATCAGCACAATATCCCCACCTCCCACCAGCAAGTAGCTGATACAGTAACAATGCTTATATACTTGCATTTTGATAAGATATAGGCCAGCATGCTTCAGCAAATCTTAAGTGAAGCTTAGTAGAGACTAGGAGCACTGTGGTATTTACATGATACATTGCYTATACCAAGACAGGCTATTATCCTTTCTTAACCAGAATCCAAAGAGCAAAATTGCCTTGTCACAGACATTATGGAGGCAGCTGCTATTTTAACCAAGGATATGCATTAGTTAATTTATTTTACTTGAAAAAAATACCTCTTAAAACACAAAGTATTTGCTTATTCTTGTTTGTTTATTAATTATGCTAACAGACTACACTAATTCATACCTCACTCAGAACTGTAGCTAATCTCACCCACAGCACACAGGGAAAAGTTTCTAGATGTTCTTTTCCCAGTGGCTAAGCAATTGCATGAAATGATGTTAAGAGAGTGAAGAAGAAGAACATAGGGTTAATGTCCTCTCTGCTCTCTTGCAAGCACTTGCATCAGCACAGGTGAATGCAGATCATCAAGTATCTGTCAGATCCTCACATCACTGGCCTGAGTTAATAAGACATTGCCCAGTGTTTGGAAATTATCACTGCTAATTCAACTTCATATCAATCTGCACTCGGAAAGGGGGGGACTTGGAGCACATATTTTTGGCTCCTTAGGGGCAAGGGACATGTGCTGGAAATGACAAGGAGAAGCATAACACAAATGTGTATTCAGCGGAAAAAGAAAAACTAATTCACATATTTATCAATATTTGGGCTTTGAYATAGTTTCATTTCATTGATTAAATGCCAAACATTTAGACACAGAAATAATCAGTGATGGTTCTACAATTTCATCTTCTAGTGTAATTAATCAATGTGTTATGGCATCAACATTTTTAGATACATGAATAGTTATATAAAAAAAAAACAACAAATGAATTCATGGTTAACACCTACTCATGCACAAATGCTGTTGTTCCCTCTATATATGCACACGCATGATTCACATTGATATATTTCTGACATTCAGAAAGAAAAGAAATTCATAAAAAATAGAGCAGTTTACTAAAGAATATATAAGGATGCTCTTGATTCTTCCTCTTATAGTCTTAGAAAAACAACTGATAGAGAAGATGAAAATAAATAACAGAAGGGAGCCTTCAGCTGCAGTCCAGGAGCTAACAGCATTTGGCCATGCCTAAGAGCATAAGGAATTAGTGCAAATAAACAACCCAGTTCACCTTCGCTATTAAAGAGAAATGAAATCAGTGCTTGAAGGTTTCCTGTCCTTTGCATACTACCAAGTCATTTCTAAGCTTCTAATTCTCAGAGCTGCTCACTTACATGCTATCACTGAAGAGAAGACTGGGGAAGAGAACAAGAGCAAGTGATCAAATCAGGAGTAATTGATATTTATATAATCCATTATGTGATTTAAAATATACAGAAATCTCAATGTAAACTGTTTACTCCAAGAGATAGAAAAGGATCACTGCTAACCAAAGAGCATCTCTGATGCTGGTAGCAGAGTGATAAATTCTTGCCTTTGTCATTGATTTTTAAAACAAGAATACAAACAGGCAAAATTGAGAGTCAGGTCTCTGTGTGTATTTATGACCACTCCTTGGAGGTTTTTTTGAAGGGGGAAGAAAGTATAGAGGAATTGTTTGGTTGGCTTGCTTTTTTAAAGAGACGGGTTTCTTTCCGTAATGCTTCCATTTTGAGAGTAAAGGGTGAATTAAAAAAGGAAAGCAAAATATATTCTTCAATTAGTATTTTAAAATAGTATTCTAGGAATGTTTAAACAGCTTTAAACCTATTATTTCACAATATTTTTCAAATATATTTTAAGTTTCTTTTCAGGTACAAAGAAAATTCCTGAAATAATTGAAGTCCCCTAGGTAGCCTGTACCTAAATATGGAGGAAAGACATACAATTAAGCATGGCTCTAGGCTTTTCCAGTGTTATCAAAGAACGTTGGCATTGAAAGCTTTCCCTCCTTTTTTTTTTTTTTTTTTTTTTAAGGAAACAACAGCTATCCATAGAGGAACGCTGCTCACAACAAGGACTGTAACATCCCCGGACAGTTTTCATGGTGCCTCTTCTCAGTCATTTCAGTTCAGCTGAGGAACGTGCTTTTGAAGTGAATGTCATTGCCCCCTTGCTGTGCTTTGGTTTACAATGTGAAATGGTCTCTAGTGAGCAAACCAGGTTCCTTCTGGTTGATGCAAAACTGGACGATGCGCTCCAGGAGACAGCCAGCATGGGTGTATGGCACCACCTGCTTATCCACCATTTTGCGCCACATGATTTGCTAAATGAACTTACCCTCAGAGTCCCACAGCTCTCAACACAGGAAAGATTTATATTAAGTCATGCACAGCTCTCTCCTGCTGCCAGCGGTGCCAAGGTACCRAAGGTGCACAGAGTAGCAGAACGCCTCCTCCCACGCCAACTGCCTCGTTTCTTGCCTCTGAAGGTTTTGCCCAATAGCTTTAATTGCAGTTTTGGGTGGGCAAGGGTAGGCATGGAAGTTGAATTCCACTTAATGGAAGACAGGGATGGGATATGTTTCATATTCTTTTTTGCCTGACTTTCCAAAAGATACTACACATAATAACATATTCATAAAGGTTGTGTGGGGAAATACAGGTAAATACTTGGCAAGCAGAAAAGTTTATGCTTTTTTTTACTGTGCTTGGCAAGCATTTGGGAACAATTTGACAAAAGAATTTGCTAACCCAGTGCAAAACTCCAGATAAATGCTAGCTGAGCTTATTTTGCGTTAATAAATTTTGCATGAGATCTCAGAGCTAGTACTTGGTGCAAGGCATCCATGACCTCAACACTAAGTAGAATGAGCTTTTCTGTGCACCTTACCTCCAACTCCCGACCTTGTGTAACTAAATAAGCTTAGAAATAAATGTCTGCTACACACYGTCGGAGAATGGCTGAGCCACTGCATCATGTCCCTGATAGCTGAATCTGAGGTCTTCCCTGAGCAGGGATGTCCTCAGTAAATTCCCTCTCTTTTCATAACACAGATGTGTAAATCACAGCCCAACATTTGTTCTTCAGAACAAAAGAAAACAAAAAGAAGAAGAAGAGAATTAAAAAAAAAAAAGGAAAAGATATCTGYGTCAGTATTTGTCAAGTGAAAGACTCCTGTACAATACTACTCCCACTCCCCAGTTCAGTCACACACAACTTAATCACTTACAGCTTGTCCCATTTTTCATACTTGGAACTGTTTGCCTTGAGGCCTAGAAAGAAGAACCGACTTACGTGCTGTTGTGTATCCTACATTAACCCTTCTGTGTGCCCTGCTACACCCGTATAAGGCAATGCCTCCTGAAAGGCATTAACTTTGGCTAGTCTGTTTGCATGTACRCAAAAATGTATGTAAAAGTGTATACTGGACAGCCATTTGGGAACATATTTTTTACAACCACAGACACTTATGTGGGCATGAAATTGGTTACGCATGTTAATAACAGAACTTGGAATATACCGTGGAACAAAAGATCTTGCTGTGAACTGGCTGGAAAAAAACAGTCTAGCAGCGCAGACCTGTAATCACAGCCGCTCGTGCTATACGCTGCTGGTCGTTGACATGGCAACAGACTGTGTTGCGCTACATCACCAAAATCAATGGGGGATAAGCTACAAGGGCGAACAAATACCAAACAATTTCGGAAGGAAGAAATGGGCTTGAATATATACATAAAGGTATCTACATGTTGTGCGAGGATAAACCAAAGGGTGAAGGCGGAAGGAGAAGGAGCACAAGGTGTATGTACAGAAATTTCAAGCGAATAAGCTAGCTTTGTTGCAATCTTAAAATTTTACCATGGAAATTGCATTTGTGTTGAACATCTTTAGTTTTCTTCTCTGATATTTCTCAGAATCGTGGTACAGGACAATCTGTGAAACAAGCTATCCTGGACAGCTAAAAAAAGACCAAGGCCTTTTATGCTTTTGCTGTGGGATTCTGCTGTTTACTTATTTGTTTCACWCTAGGAGTGCCTGCAGAAAGGAGCTCCAAAGTAGTGTTGCCAAGGGGCCAAAAAATACATGCGTTATGCCTTCACAGTGGGAGGCAGATCCCGTGTGAACAGAGAGCAAGAAAAGAAGCAGAGTGAGGAAATTGAGCCAAAATCCTGATAATGAGCCTGCAAGAGTCAGCTGGCATGACAGCTCACTAAAATCCAAGTGCTGAGCACAGTGCTCATACAGAACTGAGCTTCACTGAAGTCTAAGACTTTTCATTGATTTCCAATGGTTCTGTATCTTCCTAAAAAAAAAAAAAAAAAAAAAAAAAAGAAAAAGAAAGAAAGAAAGAAAGAAAGAAAGAAAGAAAGAAAGAAAAAAAAAAAGACTACTTTGACCTCCAAGACGTGCAAGAAACAAACCTTAAGACCTGACCAAAATGGAAATTTCCCACAGTATTAGTATCCTTGTGCAGTGCTGTAGGTCTAAAATATGTGAATAAGCCTAGAAATCTAATTCACGGGGATCTCTTATTTTCCAGCTCATTTCCCAAATAAATGTCTTTATTGCAAATCATTTTTTGGTAGCTTTTCTCATTTACCAATAGCTTTTCTACATTGTTGTTTTCTGTCACATTCTTGCATAGCCATGCACAAATTATATAAAAGGAGTGATCAATTATCAATAAAAAGGAGAGTCAAAAAGAAAAACCACGTCCTTGAAAAAACAAACAAACATACCATAGGATGCTGAGTTTGCAAGAATTGTTTTCAGACTCAGGTAATCCCTCTGAGGATGAAGCAGTGTAAATTCAGATATAAATGTGAATATTACCTAATATAGATTCATTTGAATTAGGCTGCTTATTATTTTTCATATTATGATTCTTTCTACACCTTCTGCTGTATTACAAAAGCACAGGGCACAATTAAGCCATGGCAAAAAGTGAAATATATATTATATATATATATGTGTGTGTATGTATGTATGTATGTATGTAATAGAAAACATGCAATTAAGAGGATTAAAAAGGTGCATGGATATTTACATGAATACCAAAAAATATTCAATAGAGTTATGGATACATAAATATTTCAAGACATGAGTGAGTTGTGATACTTACTAACGAAAACAGTACATGCCTTACAACAGGTACTCGGGTTCCTAAGCTTTTGTTAAACACCTACTTGGATGTACACGATCTAAATTTAATTGCAGTCATCGGTACATGAAGAATGCTAACCATATGTGGAAAAAAATCACAGAATGCATGATTTCCAAGGTGTAAGAATAGAGAAATAATGGCCAGCCCTTCAAATTAATTTAAGCTTCCTTAGGAAGGCAGGATTGGCATTACAGAAGGAGTAGATTTGAAATAGGCTGGCAGTATGTGATGATGACATTCTTCTTTTCGCACTAGCTGAAGAGATTTCGCACTAGCTGAAGAGATCATTTTTTTCTTGAAATAATACAGAGGTTTTTTTTAATTAACTCAAAGTATCATTTTTACTGAGCCATATTTTTAAAAGAAATTATACTATGGCATTAGAGTCAGAGTAATTCAGTCTGCTCTTATAAAAAGAAATAAAATAAAAGCTCTGATTTTGCTTAAAATAGTTACTATATCATAAGTTTGCTTATGACTTTGAGTCAAGCTTGAAAAGATTTACATATTAATATTCACATTTACTTATTCACACACACATATTCAATTTACTTAGTAATATTCAAAAATAATGTAACAGATMATCTATTTTAATAATACCATTTAAAATTGATATTGTGCTTTCATTTCAGAGCACTTTACAAAATTAACCAATTAAGTACAGTTTAGCTCATGGATTTGATATTTTGAAATGGAACTGACAAAGCCTTTTAAATTCAATTTACGTGTGCAAATCCTTTTCTCAGCCCACCCCAACCTCAACTCCTTTACAGACAAAAGAAGCTACAAAGCTGAAAATACAAAAATATATTACAGGTGATATTCCAAAATACCCTCATCACAACAGACACTCAAGGAGCATTATTTACTTTATTTTAAGGGAGAAAAAAAAATAGCAAAGTCATACAATTTCTCTATCAAATCAGCTCAAAAGTAAAATTTCCTTTCCTTAGTGTTTGTTCTGATTATTTTATTAAAGTATGTTAGTATTAAGTGTTTTGTTGCTGTTCCTTTATGACAGTTTCTGGCTGTATGGATATGTCAGCAAGCTACAGGCAACACTTATTAAAAAAAAAAAAGTAATAACTCTAATGTGCCTAGTTATGTACAAATATGTCATTACAAAGTGGACCAAAATAAAAATCATAGCAATAGACTTTAACTAGGATTCCAGTAATGGCTAGGCTGCTTATCTGGAAGAAATTATTAATGTTTTAGGAGAGAAGTGATGAACCACAATTACTGTTTTACTGATATATTGGTAGATTCTAGAAAAAGGACAGAGCTCTCTCTGTAAGTGTTACGCACATAGTAGTCTCTCAAAAAACAGTCCTACTGAGTGCAGTACCACAGTTCACATGCTTTACACTTGGTCAGAAAGAATATATTTCAACTCTGACAAAACTTATTTACAGAGGCAACTCCTGAACTTTTAATCTCTATCTCCTCAGTGCTCACAGTGATGCTTAAAAAGGGTTGAACTTCACTGAAATAACTTCACTGAAATGCATGTAAACAAAGTTCTTTAGCACCTTGCAGTAGCAAACTCTCAGTTTTCCAATAGTCTTTATATGCTTTGACTGATTAAAAAAAAAAAAGTTGTCAGGGTTTTCGTTTCAGACCCCACATGAGCAAGTCTCTTAAACTATCAGGAAATAATTTTATTTGAATTCTTTTTCCAAAATTTTGTATTTTGATAGCAGAAAAGCAGGATTTACTAAAACATGGAGCTAAAAATGCCTTTTATGTAATAGAATTATAATGGATTATAATTTTAGTGTATTTTGAGCTCCAAGTGTAGAAATCAAGATACTGCATGATATTCTTAGCTTATTTTTCTCTATTAATTAAAAAAAATAGCCTGGTCTACTGGTCAGAGACTTTAACAACTGAGAATGTATTTTTTAGAAAATGAAAAAGAGAAAGAACAGTAAATTTTCAGGATGTGACTTAAGAGTTTAGTTTTTCCTATAAGATACCTTATTCAACTGTGAACCACAAAGAGGAACAATAGTCTCCATAAAGCCATTTTATTCTATCTGGATAACATGAAAATATTGTTTACTAAAATGCAGAGTACATGACAGCATTCCATCAGATCTTATGATGCATGATTTTATCTTTTCACACAAGAGTTGGCTAATTTTGAATTAGAACACAAAAGGCAACTTGACAGCTCTGTTTTAAAATGTCTTGATCCCCACTAATCTTTTTTATGCTATTCAGCTTTTAATATTGCATTTTAAATGTTCCATCTGTCCTGAGAATTTATGACAAAATCTTTTAGGTTCCAAACTGAGATACAGAAGCCAATCTGTTGCTCATGTTTTTAATATGAAAATATGTGGGGGTTAGCACTTTTGGATTGCAAAAGCAATGAGACAGTTCCTGAAAATTCCTGGAAAAGAAAAGCTTTTCTAGAAAGCAAAAGGATGACTTTTTGTGATCTTAGCCTATTTTGTGTTCATGATATTAGGCACAAATTCATCTTAAATTTCAAGCAAAAACAGTGATGTTCCTAAGTCATGAGAACTGTAATGAATTTAAAGGTCATTTATTAAAATCACAGCATACAGAATCCTAGCAGGATTTTGAAGAATAGATCTTTAAATGTAAGACGCTGAGAGAGCTTGGCCTGTTTAGCTTGGAGAAGAGAAGGCTGAGAGGAGATCTTATCAACGTGTACAAGTATCTGAAGGGAGGGTGTCGAGAGGATGGGACCAGAGTCTTTTCAGTGGTGCCGAGCGACAGGACGTGAGGCAACGGGCACAAACTGAAACACAGACACTTCCATCTGAACATGAGGAAAAACTTTTTCACTGTGAGGGTGACAGAGCACTGGACCAGGTTGCCCCGAGAGGTGGTGGAGTCTCCTTCTCTGGAGATATTCAAAACGCGCCTGGATGCAATCCTGTGCAATGTGCTCTAGGTGACCCTGCTTGAGCAGGGGGGTTGGACTAGATGRTCTCCAGAGGTCCCTTCCAACTCAGCGATTCTGTGATTCTGTGAAGACTAGATGGACAAGTACCCAAAGGAAGCTCTTAGAAGACATCTCCTCAAGTACTCAACTCTATTAAAAGGTTCTGAAAAAAGCTGTTATTTAATGATATACACATATTTATAGAAACAAATGTGACCTGAAGAGAAGAAAACAGAGAAATACGTTTTCTCAGACTGCTCAGCATGAGAAACACATTTTGATCACTAATCTGGTGTAGCTAGCCTTAGGAATCAAATGAGGTATCATTAACAATAGAGATTTTTAGCCTGATACACTACAATTTAATGTACTTACAAAGATAAGATTATGCATTAATTGTATTATAGCTGTGCATTGTTCATGATTTAACACAAATTTTTGCAACCATTTCACAAAAGTAATTCTTCAGTCAGATGTCTGTGGGACAGAGTTATAAATCTGTACTCCTTGTGACACATAGGTTGTTCCAGTGCTCGTGCATATGTGCTGATATTTTCTCTGCAATATAAGCTATACAGAAACAATGTTTCATTTGATGAAGCAGTTTACACGTTAAGACTATTACTCTGTAACAAGGGTTTTTATAAGACAGAAACTTTGCAAGATAGTATTTGACCATGTTTTCAGTGGAAAAGCTGTAATGAAATTGTGCATAACAAATATTTTGAGATACAGGATAGATCTAAGATATTAAAACTCTCACAAGGAGGAGAACTTTTCATCCTAAAATTTAATTAAAAGTTTTAATTCTCTAATACAATTTCTTGAAGGGATGATAACACTTTTTTGTTTCTTTTTCTTTTCTTCATACAATAGGGATTAAATTTTCTTGGTAATTGGACTGAGACCACAAACTCATTCATTTCTGGCCACTACCCACACATGAGACTAAGAAGTGATCAGGCCTGGAAATGCCCAAGCACCACTTGGTCACAAGACATGCTATCTGTTCTCAATACATTGCATTTTTTATCTCTATGAACAGCAAACTGTATTTGAAAGAAGAAAAGTTTCTTGTAAGGAGCTCCTGGTGGGGAGGAGGGGGGAGTATTCTGGTCATAAGAGGAGACTTTAGAAGTGTTTTTTAGAAGTAGACTGATTCCTTTTGAAGAATATGCACAAACCTAGCATCTGTTTCCTCTGACAGGGCCTCCCCAGTGGTATGGTTGCTTTTAATATTTAGACTAATTTAGAACAGTTTAAACACTTTAAAGACATGAATCTACATCTAACGTAAAACTGAATTCCTACTATTTCAAATTGCAATAAAAAATATTGCAGAAGCTAAACTTCCTATTTACCTTTTGTGTTTATGCTAAAACCAAAGGACTGCAGAATCTAGTGCCTATTCCCATTACCAGCAGGAGYGATATTTGTACTTAAAAGTTTCTCTGTGTAGCAGAACACAAAATGCACATGACATGCTGCAGACTGACAACTGAGCAGACTGAGCTGAGACTTCAGTTACAGTGTGGTAATTTGCTTACTTTTATTGCTGTCTCATTCTTGCTAACCCATGTTGTGTCTTTACAATTTACACACACTCTCACTCCCAGACAGCTTGTCTTTTTATGGTATGCCTGTACAGTGGCCAATAAAACAGGATTCTGACAGTACCCCTGGATACAATCCCCACGCAAGTTATAAAGAATCATGCCCACTAATCTGAAAGCACATGTTTATTTGAATGATTTACAGAAAATATTTCTGAAGAGTAATTTCTGCATTGGAAGTGCCAGGCATGAGGCATGCAACAGCCATATCAAGGCTTCTGATATGGCACAGCAAGATTTTTGCAGATTCTGAATATGTAAGGGAATGCCACAAAAAGGGATCATCTCACCAGGAAAGAACTGGGGAGAAAGCTCCAAGGATGATCTCAGTTTCACAAGGAAAATTCAGAAAGGGAACCTCTGACCTCAGTAACCCTGGAGAGCTCAAGTTCCTAAGCAGGGTCGTGGTCCATATCCAGAGTTGTCCCTTCTCCTTCTTTTCTTCCTTTCCACAGAAAGAAGTGGAGGAAGTAGGAGGACCACAGTTCAACAAGACTGTTGCTGGGATGACCATGACTCTGATACCCACTGCAGTGCTTACTCACAAGTTAGTCTATACAGTCTGTAGGATGAGGTGCATTTAATGACCAAAAATGCCCAGACTTCGGAACAACAACAAACAGCTGGGGACAAAGCCTTTAGTGCTGAAAGGCTTGCATTTCAAAGAGAGAAAAGCAAACCCAGAGGAAATAGAAATTAGTTCTGTATGTAAGATGTATTAAGTTTGAATCTACTCTGTATCTCTGACCAGCTCATGACTAATTTATCCCACATTCTGTTGGAAGCATATTGTAATTGTATTGAAATGTGCTTAGCAAATGGGACCATTAGTGTATCTAATGAAGTGTCCACATTCACATCTGCAGGTGCAAGCTATCCTCAGTTGTGTTGCAAGGTAAGAATGTAAGAAAGAACAACAATATATAACAGATCAATGTGTTTTGCTAGACAATGGTCTCACAGGCTTGTGAAATCTTTGAAATACTGATTTAGAAGCAGAAAGGAGTAACTATTCTTGAACTGATCATGCCTAATCAGAATTAGTACCAAGGGTTTAGCTGTTATCTCCAAATCCTGTGTTTGATGAGATATCAAACAGGAAGCTGAATCCATTTTTACCATTGTCTGTGTATTAATAACTTTGTTGATGATTTTTATCTTAATATTCCTCCATGCCTAAACATAAATTCATTAAATACATAATGATTTCTTTGTAAAAAAGAGTAAGTGTATGAGTTGTTAATCCACCTTCTGTGACTTTTCCTGCCTTGTTTAAGAGCCATATGTTCCACAGAACTTAGTGCAAAACAGACATAAAAACACCTRCCTTCCCCAAAAGCGTGAGTTCTTTCATGTTCAGTGATAATAACCTACTTCTGAAAGTGTTTCACTGGAAGTCATAACTATATTTAACTATGTAAGTATAGCTACACACTATACCTATCATTACATAGTACATGCATACATACGGTTACATAATAATACTATGTAAGTGTACCACAACCATGTTTAAGTAAGCCTACCATTCCCATTTCCCTCTGTCAAGGTCACACTGCTCTATATATAACTTTATGAAAACATGAGCTATCTGTATCCTCTACTTCTGTCTGGAAACCCCATAAGATGCAGAAGAAGCCCAGAAGAACCCCAGAAGAAGCTACAGCAGGTAGCTGAAGTGAAAGAACATAGGAAGAGTGGGTTTAGGACTGGACCACAAACTTCTCACTCAGCTATCATCTAATACAGACACTTAAATTTTCACTTTAGGCAAAACACAACCAAATACTACAATTTTTAAACTGGTATTTAGGCTCTGGTGAGAATTTATATATGTATATACCACAATGGCTTATGCTATCTTAGTGTTCTTATGTCTGGGTTTAAGGTAAGCAAATATTAATTATGACTTGCATAGTGTGCTTGTACTATATGGGTATAACAGTCCTCTGCTTTGGTTACAGAACACAGTCAAAAATAGATAACTTTCCGGAGCATTACATTAGAATAATAAAAAACTTAGGACAGAAAACTTCTGGATTTATTCATCTTGAGTATGTAAGTGTGGAAAAAAATTATACACAAATACATAATGAAAGCTGTAATGTCAATTGCCTGAAAATTTACCTGAGTGTTTACTTGGCCATAGCTGGCCATAAGATAGCCTGTTACTTCTTTCTAGTTTGGGAAAGACAGTTTATTATTTTTACTTTTAATTTGCTGAAATTGGTGTTTCAATCCAATGGTTATGAGGAAACTAATGTGAAGGCGTGGAACTTATTTATGAACCTGAAGATGAAAAGCAGTATTTCATAACACTTAAAAAAAAAAAAAAAAAAATCCCTGAACTATGTTATACTTTATTTGGGAAGCTAAAGGTGGATTTAGGGACCTAATTTTAAGCACTGGTTTCTAAAACCTGTTGAATGCAGAGATGTGTTATTATAGATAGAATATAGGTGGCTAAATTACAGTTTAAAAATCAAGAAGTATTCAGGGTATGTGATTTACCAGTCCATTAAAAACATATGAACCATTCCTTCCTAGCATTTTCACTTAATTTATCCAGTAGAAGCAGCAAAGCAGTGGCTAAACTGGTGGGAAATAATATGCAGAACACCTTGGCAGATTGTGCCTTCTCTTGCAGTTGAGTGTGCTCAGGCCAAAAAGTACTTCCTTGAGTGCAGGGTGTGGGAGCCAAAGGATGAGTGTTCAGCAAGCTGTGTGTCTGGAGCCCAACAGAGACTGTGAGACAGCTGAGAGAAACAGGCAGCAGAAACTCAGCCAGATCACAGAGGTGGTGGGAAAAAAAGAAACCTTCTCTAGATATTCAAAGGAGACTTTACAGACTTTACTGCAATCCAAGAAAACTGCAGACTTTCTGGACTAAGAGCAAGCCTGACATGTAATCTCTCAACCTCTCTCTCTCTCACTTTCTTTTTTTTTTTTTTTTTTTTTTTTTTTTAATGTTCCTATGCAAAGGGACTTTACAGCTTTTAGTCTAAAGAAAAAAGGTCTACTCAGACCCATCTAAAACTTAGGCCAGGGCTGGGTCCTATCACAGCGAGCTAGTGGTGAAAAATACCATGCAGAGGAGCCAAGTTCGATTACCCTGTCTGGGTGGCTACGAATAAATAAGATCAAAACAATGACCTCTTCCCTTTCCCTCCTTCAAAACAAATGTCAAAACACAAAATCAGTATGCTCAGCAAAATCAATGTTGGCATCCAGCAAGCATGACAAATGATATCCTATGACTTACAAACATAAATTGCCAGACATTCTGGAGACATACCAAAGCCTTCTCACTCTTTCTAATTACTAGCATGACAATATCTACAAAATTAAAAATGAGTTATTTAACTGACAGCCTTTAACACTAGAAGTGCCCCTTGCAATCCAGATTAATCTAGTTTCCTTCTGCAGCCAACAGGAAACAGAATTTCATCTGTTAATTTTATTATTAAATCCTTAATTTCTGATTTCATTCCAACAAATATTTTAGAAAAATACCTTRACTGGAAATAATGAAACAAGCTACTATGTTTTTGGTCATTTGTTTCCATGTTTAATTTCTTTCACTGTTACACTTTACAGTTCAGAATTAAGTGAGGTAAGAATTAGTGTGCTAGCAAGAGGAAAATTCACATAGCTTTATTCATCCTTCATTACATACAAATGTGCCACTCTAATATGCGGTCTACAGCTTGCATAAGCTTAGGTAATAGATGAAAATTATGTGGCTGATGTCCAAACACTCAAAACAAAGATTTAACTGTTAGGAAGAAGGAAACATTTTCAAGAGCTCATAGTCACAGTGCAGTGCCTGTTAGCCAAAGAGCATCCTAGCTACTAGCCAACTCACTGATGGAAAGCTTTCCAAAGAAGCATTCATGGATAATTTCTGCCCTATAGACTGTTTATGGGCCCCTAATAYGGCTTACTTCCAAAGGTGAAAAGGTTTAAATAATACTAAATTTGTACTAGTGGGTGATGAAAGTATGGGTAACTAAAAGACAGTTATGATGTAAGCAATTTGCACTGTTTGAAAGTTCTTGCCCTGTTCCAACAGAGGAGGCAGGAACAAGATTATTATTTTGGTTTTCCTTTTCCTACCTAGATCTCAGAAACAACATAAATTACTCACAAAATCTGTATATATCTGTGAAATACATTCCTAATTAAAAATGCACATGAGACAGAATCTGATGGAGAGCGTTGGTGCCCTGAGTGCACAAGTCGGCCCCAATTGCCTGACCAGGCTTGCCTGGGGCCTCCACCCACCCGCTGCCTACTGGCCTCGGGGTTCCATTTCAGCTCAGCCCAGGGCCTTCAGTCTCCTCCTGAGCTATGTTGTAGGATTACCTATCTGCAGCTCCATCACAGACATGCCTATGCCTGTGATGGACCCTGTTGATCCAGACCTTGATCCAATCCAGACCAACTCCCAGCTTGACCTTGGACCTGCCTTATCACTATGGACCTGCCTGGTGATTGACCACTGGGCTATGTCTAACCCTGGTTATCTCTGCTGGACCTGATCCTGACTTGATCTCCTGGCTTGACCTAGGATGATGCCTGATCACCACGAACTCTTGGTTGAACCTGGTGACCACCTCTGGACCTGCTCTGCTCACCTTGGGTGCTGTGGAACAGGGCCCTGCCTGGCAAGGCCCCTGCACTGCCAGTCGTRTTATCACACTCAACTCCCTGTCCGTTAGAGAGCAGTTGGCCTTCACTGGTCCCTGACAGAGGGCTCCTTGTGGGTCACTCACCACATGTTACCCAGGACCCATCCACAAGGTTGCTAGATGATTTAAGCATTTGGAGTCTGACAGTTAAAACTAACTAGGGGCATCTAGGCCTGTTCTAGAGGTTCACACCTTTGCTTTTCTCTTTTGAGAGACAAATTAGATTGTACAGATGCCTCTTTTCAGCAAAACACCAGTCTCGATTCCTTGGGTTCTCCCAAGAGCTTACAGAGATCCTTTATTATTAGTTTACCACTATTTTGATCCTTCTCCTTTACAGAGCAAAGTGACAATTGTTAGGTGGATAAAGATCTGTCTTTATCATGGTTTGCAAGCACGTGGTCTTTGCAAATGGCCTTACATCATAGAAGTGTTGCTGCCTGAGAGAGAAACCAGAAGAGAATAGAACGGATTAGAAAATTTTTCTAGTAGAATGTCTTAATCATAAGGGCGTGAGTTCAGTTTTCTCTTAAGAATTTTGGTCAGGAGGAAAGAGAACCCAGTTCCGGTTAGAAAAGACTCATCTCCATTTCTTCATTATGCTCCTGTTTTTTTCACTTTGGAAATTCTTTAGCCTGGAGACCAAGACTTTTGTGGAGGTCCCAGATCATTCTGCCACAATAGAGAGTTAACAGACCTTCCTGACACATTTTAGTCCACCTCAAAAAAATGGCACTTCCATTACCAATACACAGGCTGACTCAGTTGTTGCTTCACCCGCCCTTACTGTGTTTTTCCCTCCACCTTCCTTCAGAAGTAAAAGCTCTGCCTTTCACTTCTGAAAAATTACAAATCATCCTTCCTTTCCCCACCACTCCCCCCAAGAAAAACACATGAAGAAAGAATCRTTTCACTCCCTACTAATAATAGTAATAGAAAAGCACTTGCTTCTCCAGGAACATCCTTGTAGAAACATCTATTGCTAAACAGGTCACTGTTATAGCACTTAAGTGTTCATTACTGTGTTTAGTCAGCTGAATTGTGGGAGGCCTTGCAAATATGTAGTGAAACACTCACTGTGACATGATTAAGCCCTTTCACGGTAACGCCTACACAGTAGTTTTGCAACTGTAATAAAATAGAGTTCATTAATTGTACAGACTCATGGATCCTCACAGAATGGAGCCCATACTTGGTGCTTGCCCATTATGCAAAGATGCATGGCCTTCGAACTTCTGCATAGATGCATGGCATAAGAGACTACTGAAAAATTCTTGGTATGTGGATAGACAATGCTGTATTTGGAAGCTAGAACAGAATGCACCTCTTCAGGGTCAACTACATTATTATCCCTCTGCCAGCAAGCAACCCTCTCTTATTTCTTTGCACACTAAATTCTGAAAGATATCCTTCCCTTCTGTTCACAACGACTTTAGTGGGAGTTATAATTCAGCATCTCTTATCCGCCCATGGGAAAGGAGGGAACCTGCAGGCCAAGGAAAACAAGACTTCTTCAAGTCATTTGGGCAATATTTCTGTAGTTTCTTTTCATGCCACCCAAACATAGGATTAGAGATGAAGCAAGAACAAACTGCTAAAATGATGCAGGAAATACATTTGCTATCACTGGGCCAGGATCTTTTTAAGTGTAAATCAGGTTAGTGCCAAACCGTCAATGGAGCTGTACCAATTTGCAACAGATGAACATCTCACTTTATTTTAAGTTAGGAGCAAGGTCATTAATATCTTTTCAGGCTTATATTTGAAATCAGACAGATATGCTAAAAAGCTTATTATCCATGAAAACTCTGGTGACTTCTTTCTGCACATGCTGTACTATTAATACACAATTCCAACAGGTTGTCTGTGCATTGGGATGCAGTGATAATCAAAGATAGATGTCAGTAAGGGACAGCTCACCACTTCTAGGCATAAAAGACAGAATATAAAACTAAAATGTTCTTTTTTCTCCCTTAAAATGTATAATGCTTGTATGATCACAGACCTTGCATAGCCATTAAATAACAAAAGCAAAACAAAATTTTACAGCTGCATTTCTAAAAGCAAGAGCAGGATAGCTGATAAGGTTCCTTTTGATCCTGGGTATCAGAAGAGGGAGGGGTAAAGAATTTCTGCATCCTCAGTTAGCACAATTTCATYCCTTGAAGTGTTGCATCTAAATATATCTGCTTATCTGACCTAGACTGCTAACCTTCCAGAGAAGACATCAGCGCTGAAAAATCCCAAACTGAGAAAAATGGTATTTAATATCCATTACAATGGTATTTCACAGATCTTCCACAGCAGTTAAGTGCCTAACTACCTTTAAACATCTGTGGTTGAAAAGCCTGAGGAAAATCTAACCAGAAAAGACCCCTGAAATAATCAGATAATGGCAGAAACAAAACACAGATTGAAGGTATTTTCATATTCATGAATATGAATAAATTATCCCAGCACAATCCAGCACAGAGGACATACTGAGATTCTCCTTCATAGCTGGAACAATGAAGCTTGACAAGAAATAAATAGCTTCATTAATTTATGTCCTTTAGACACATACTCTGCCTAAGGTGAATTTAACAGAACAGAATTGCTTGAAATAAATAATTAGAAAATACGAAATTCATACACAACTAGTTGTAAGCTAGCTAGCAGTAGGTTAGTAACACTCAGTCTCTCCCAGAGGCTCTCCTAGACCGTATACATTTATTTGGCAGGTCTACAGTGCCCATTTTAATAGGTAACTAAAAAAATGTCAACAGTGGGTGTCATATCATTGAGGTTCCACATAATACACTAGTAGGAACAAAACTCTTGGTCCGTGCAGTGGGATGCTGCACCTCGATTCCACAACATCATCTAAACAGCTCTTTCAGACTTTCCCATCATCTATATATTACAATAGATAGCATTTGAAGGTAATCTGCCTAATTCACACCTCACTTCTCTGGCTTTTCCTCCTCCTTCGCTACAGCTCACTGTAATGTTTACCACCACAACTTACTTTCCATAGTTACCTACTACTTTTGGTCCTTTCTCTGTCTTGTTGATACAATTGATTGTTCCAGTAAATTTCCATTCTGCTTTTCTGGACAATCTCTAGCACTCTGGAACTCTGTTTTGCCATAATCCCAACAATCTAGTTTTAAAATGGGATCTGTTCTTCCCATTTTTACTTAATCTATTGATCTGCTACTCCCTCCTTTTGTTCTAAGGTTAAAAATGTGTTCTTACAGTTACTATATATATATGCATATAGTGCTATTCTCATGCAAGAGAACATACTTATTTTAGTGAGGTAAACTGATGGCYGTAATTTCCAACTCAATTTTCAGCATGTTGCATAGAAATTTCTCAATGCATTGTTTTGAGAGCACACTTCTAAGTATACCCCATGTATGGCTTGTACCTCTATTGCCAAAGAGCAGATGGGTAGTACGCTAAAGCACAAAGTATCTGTGCTCTGGGAAGCTTATTCAATTCTAAATAAAGTTTTCATTTTATCATAACATTAGAAAATAAGTATAAAAAAAATTAACCTTCCTCCTTCAATAATATTGTACTACTGTTATCTTAATGGCTGTGCCTTAAAACTGTCAATATAAAAGTTACTAAAGCTGAAACTCAAACCAACATTTTTAATGTAGTTAACATTTGAATACTTAAGACAATTATACAATTGAAACAGAAAAGATGTCATTTTATGTCAAACAGTACTAAGGCAATGACTGTTGCCTCTTCTGTGCATATCTTAATGTCAATGAAGTAAATATATTGGGTCTTAATATTGCAAAAGTTACTAATTCATGACTCACACAGGAAACAGTAAATTTTAGAAAGTATTTTTTCTTGTGGACATATGTATTAYTATGTAGGTTAGAAAAAAAATAATTCAATAGAGGAGAGAACATAGGTAACTTTATATTTGTCTGTTAAATCATGTTAGGAGTTATTTACAATAAAATAAATCCTAGAATACTGTACCAAGAGATTTTCAACTTGCTTATTAGAGGCAATAAAAGGACATAATTTGTCCTGCAAGCTAGAAAATAAATCTTGCAGCAAGCAGCATGTCAGACTGAACTGGAGTCACCTGCTTTCATCATCAAGTTCCTCTTCTGAATAAATAAATAGTAAACGCTTTTCTGAGTTGATTATTACTTCAGTCAGTTCCCTGCCAGAATCATTCAGAAATCTTTGAGACCAGAATACCAGAAGTAATAAAATCTAATTTAGGGTAAGTTGTCTCCATCTTTTTCACTGCTGATTGAACAGACTGACAACTTATCTGGGCTGGGGGTAGAGATGACGTCATCCTCCCCTACATCTCCCCTATGTAAACTGTGCACAATCAGACTTCTGAAAATCATGGAAGATGAGGTATGTATGCAGTGATTAAACTGGATGAAGCAATGGGGAACTTTTAAATGTTAAGTGATGCCTAGGGAATCCAGTATATTTCTAGCCAGAAACACACCCAGTAGTTAATACTTTTAGGAGTAGCTTTAACATGGAGCATGTGCCCTGGAACTACAGAAGAACAGGAGGATCATCAATAGCAGGGCCCTATGGGACACCTGCTGTTCTGATGGTAATAAATGGGATTTTGTTGTTGCTACCTCATCATCTCAGAGACAAAACTATGTTTCTGGTGATGGTAATTAAAATTCTATTTATACTGTAACTAAACATGCAGATGTGGGTGGGTACTTTTGCTGCTGGACTGGATGAAACATTCAAATGTTAAACTCTGCAGGTAGCAATGATTGACTTCCACCTCTTCCACCTCTTTCCAAGTGTTAAATGTTAAACCTTTGCTTCAAGGGGAAAAACAAGCAAACAAACCAACAAACAAAACAAAAAAAAACACTTTTGGGTAGGACTGTCTATTAAAGTATCATAATAGCAAAGAACAGATGGGCTGTATGTCCTAGACTGCAGCAGGAGAAAGATGGTGAAGGAGAGAACAAGACATAGATTGAAATGATAAATTGAGATTACTGGTACTGAAGATCTGATTCAGGAGATAATTCAGATGAAGGTAACTTCATATACCTCTCTATCAGAACTATTAACTCAACACATATAGAATAGTTGCAAACAACACAAAATTGCAAACTTATTGGAAGGAAATTCTACTTAGGCTATCAAAGAAGCCAGCTGAAACAAGACACGACATCAAGGTGAAGGTCTGAGTTGAGTTACAAAGACGACCTCCATGTCTTAGCTGGCYGTAGAGAAAGAAAAAGATGATTAAAAAAAACAAAACAAAAAACCACCACTCTGCCTTGACATCAACCCACACTGGAGTTGAATACATGATTCTGACTTGTGTGGGGCTACAGGAATTGTGTAGATTGAGTATGATCTGCTCCTGTTCACTGAACACTGTATGTTGCTTAAGCCACTATCTCAGAGATACTTAAGCTGTTTAGACTAGAAATGGTGACTTCTTCAGAACTGTCATTTAATTTCACAGAGAGTCCAATAAAACACCCTGGGATTGTACAATCAGGCAGCACAGTCTAGCCTGTGAAATGCTTGGCAGCAGCTGAGTGACAGTCTCCGTGGTGCCACCAGGTCAGGGCATAACTGGGTATAGTTGCGCCCATGCATAGTATTAGGAAAAAGAACTTTTCTGATGACACTTCTAGTATGTTTTTGCAATGCAGTCCGGTACCATGAAACAAATCCCCTTTTATTTACACGGTGCTGGGCCACATAGAGAAAAGAGCTCAGGCCCAGCAGCAGCATAGTTAAATCAATTCAGTCCAAGCTGATGCAGCTTCCAGCCCTGGAGCTAGGTGTTCGGTGCTTGCTTCAGGGTCTCTGAGCTGTATCATGCTGCATGATATAAGCATGTTCTTGAGTGCCTAGGAAAGTTAGGTGGCAGGTAAAAAGAGGACTTGAGGAGCTACATCACCTGGTGACTTAGAGAGAATACCTATACCATTAAGGGATTCTGACAAAATTAAGGTAATAGTAGTTTACCCAGGGAATCAGATAACTATTTTATTAGATATAAAGACCTAGCCTGATGTCATAACCGTTCCCATTTCTGTGTGAACTGAACTGGAAGCTAAACACATAGAAGTTAATATGATCAAAACCTCTGAATAAAACCTCTGAAGTTAACGTCCACTGCACATAACAGGAAATCATCATGTATTTATTCACATTTCAGTTCACAGCACAGCTGACAGCCTTGAAGGAAAAAAAAATGCTGAGGAACAGACAGAAATGGGAAAAACACAGGTTTAATATAGTTGATTTTAAGTATAAACAAACACTATGTATATTTGATTAGCTCTTTTCCTCCCATGCTCCATAACTTTCCTGATCTCAATGGGATTATTTCATAGGTCATCTCTAAAGGTAAAGTTACATGAATATTTTTATAAAATAATCCTAAATATTTACTAAAGTAATAAGCTCCAAAAAGAAAAAAATCACCCTGTGTCAGTGTCTGGAACCAAATTCTGGTATGGATGCTTGCTGAGACTAAAATAAATCCATAAATGCCCCCCCCTTTCTTTTTTTAAGTCTATAAAATGTAGTTAGAAATTTAAAATTAAATAGAAAACAGTTCAGAGGACATAAAACATTGCAGTGATATATATTTTTTAAATATATAAAAATAATAATTTCTTAAAATATCCATCAAATGGATTAAGAGGTATATTTCATAAATTAGCTAGCTACCTTGTCTTGACTTGGTCAGAGACAACTTACTCCACCTCGAAACAAACGTGGCAACAAGAATTTCCAGTGGCAGCTTACTGTGCAAAGGTCTACCGTTTCTATATCAATTAAAATTAACASAACTGACTTGTTGATTCTGTATTTTGTAAGCAGACAACAATCTTCCTGAGCAAGATCTGAAAGAACCACTGAATGATGTAATATAGCTCAATAGTTGTTTTTTTTTCTAAACTTCCAAACAGTATTTTTATTTCATGAGGTTTTCATTCCATGCTATGTCCAGCAAAGAATTATCGATTAGTTTAAACTTAGAGGAGAATATTTGTTAAACATGGAACTCCCAGGTCTCTATTGAAAGCTTCAGACATTTTGATGATCAAAAAACCCCAACCACCTCCACCCCCCGCCCACCAAAGTAAAGAACAAGAAAACCCCTTCCTAACCATAGGAGTTTCTTTTTTTAAAAAAAAGATGATGACACTCACTTGGATTTTGGAAGTCATTCACAGCTTAGAAAAGACTATTTTACTACCATATATTAAAAAAAAAAACAATTATTTTATGGTGTTTGTGTAACCAATTTTTGTTTGAAGATTTCCAACATTTTTATTCCTTTATTAGTGGTAGCCAGGGAGCATAACAAGGGCTGCATCAGGTAGTCTGTTGGAGTCTATATATCAGCAAGGTTAACACATTATAGCACTTCTAACACTACGGAAACCAGGCAACGACTAATAGTACAGTGACCAAAAACACTAAGAAAAGCTAGTGAGTCTCAACCTTGATACAGACCTTGCTGTGTACTGGAACGTCCTCACACTCTTCAACAATTCCTTTCAAGTATCATTCTAGCAAGTCTCTCAAGTTCATGTATAATTTAAACCTTCCGAATAGGCCAATGGATGTCAATATGACTATTTACTTAATTAATTCTATAGATATAATTATGCATATTGTTTGGGATTATGGGTTCAATTGCTGAACTGGAGTAATTGTTTTGTAATCAGTGTTTTGTTACTTTTCAGTAGATGGTGACTGTCAAAACTGTCACAATTTTCAAAACCATGATTGTCAAAATAAAAGAAACTTTGAAAAAATTTGAATAATAGTAACATTTTTCTAAAAATTCACAACAGTGAATATCTGTTTTTTCATAAATAGAACTCTGCAGGAAAATCATGGAAAGATCCCAATATTTGTCGAAACATTGTGATGGAAGCACAAAGTATTGTAGACAGATTACAGCATACTTTATGGAAAGGACTTGGTCATATGTAGTTTCAAATGAAGTAAAGAAAAGCTGTCCATTGAAGTTCTATTCAGAAAGTTTCTCATCAAGCAGTAAAAGCACCTGTACAAGTTTCTCCAAATTAACTTGAAAACTTATGTGATAAATCAAGTATAAAACATTTCACCTATGAACATTTGAAGCAATGTCATGACTTTTTAAAATTCTAATACAGCAAAAAGATGAGAGAACACAAAATTCTGAAACACTAATTTTAGGGTTTTCCTTTTTGTTTTCTTCATTGCTAGGAGGCTTGCTGCAGCCTCACGAAAACCTGAGTGTTATACAGAGAGAATTTCTATAGAGAATACAGAACAATCCCAGGAGTACATTCCCTCTTTCTTTTTTCTTTTTCGAATTTGCAGTGCATTTATCAACAATTAATACAGCTGTTTTAGGCAGTTTCTTCCCCCTTGTTGGAAAAGTAAATCAAGCAAATCTTAAAAAGCACCGCAAAACAAAAACCAAAACAACATAACAGTTTAGTGGATTACACTAACCAAGACTGTCCTAAGCACAAAGGTTGGAAAAATACTAAGATTTTGCCTTCAAATCTATGGAAAATTTAATTGAAAAAGTTGGCTCTCCTATGAACAACCTACATAACTGCTCAAGATACCTAAACCACAAAGATGAGAATGTAGCCAGGAAAACTGCTTCATGTACCTAGAGGTTCTGCTAAGAGAGAGCAGCCTCCACGCATGACATGGGACACGTCCAACCGTCTCTTCACCAAGAGCATCTTAAACCATCTCCACTAAAAGAACAAAACCAGACAGAGTGGTCTATGCCTCCTCATGGCTTGCATTAAGGCAGACATGGGAAAGTACGAGGGGATGAGATGTGTCAATATCATCACACATAATAGTGCAACATTTAAAATATACATCAGTTTAAAACCAAAATTATGTTGCAGCAATAACATGGCCATTGCAGAGAGAACACATTTCAGAAAGTACAGCCAATTAAGTGAAAATTTATGGGACTATAATAACAACTACCTCAACAGCAACTTTTATGGGCATGCTTGAAGTATTTTGCTTTAAATGTTAAGTAAGGTTAAACCTAGATAGCATAAATAAACATAGACGAGTGTGTTTGATACATACAACCGATTCAAAGCAAAAATAAAACATTTCAGAGGACATAGTTACAACAGCATAAACATTACTAACATTGACAGAATTTTAATTGTTTTCTGGAAACTGAGCTTCCCTGGCTGTGGCAATAGCACAACTTGTTTTAGCCCTGTCCTCTAACCGTACTGCTTTTTTGTCTACTCAAAAGGAAATATGAGGCTGTGGATAGTGCTGGTCTTCGGATGATTACATTCAAATAGCCTACTATGTTTCAGTTTCTTACTAAAAATAGCTCTGTCCAAACTGCAAGTCATCTATGCTATGAGACCAAAAAATGCTTGTGCAGATAATGGCATCTTTATATTCACCTGGCAACTGTTTTTCACATCCAACCAGCATAACCTTGACTTGTCAGGAGTTAGTTTTGGCCCCTGCTTCTTAGCTGTGCCTCAGATGCACAGTAAAATGAGGGTGGCAATTTTGATGGGTTGCTAAAAATAGAGATTGATGAAGGACTGTTTCATCAGCATATTAGAAAGGTTTTAGCCCATGCCCTGTTACTACACTTTTTATGTAAATATTCATCAAGACATGAAACAAAGCTGAACTGTGAGGAATAGTAAATGCCTCCCACTACTATCAAGTTCAGAGTATTTACCACCAGAATACCCAATGAGTAAGGAAGGAAGGCTCTCGCATGTATCACACAAGTATCAAGGGCAGCTGACCCTCCAGGTTAGGTCAGCAATCTTCCACACTCAGATTAATTATCAATAGTCAGCACAGCAAATTACTTCAGGAGGCTTACCCAGATGCACCTGACAATTAACAAGGTTTAACTTAAAATTACAGACTTCAAAAAACTTGTTCAGGCCTCCTTCCATGGTCACCCAACTAGTTTGCCAGACAGGGATGAGGTAATGGCTCAGCTGCTCCATTTCCAAAGAAGCCTAGTGCAGGAAGTCTAAAGGAAACACCCTGACCCGACTGTGGCCAGACTCTGCTGGAGAGCATACAAATCTTTGGCCTTTCCCAGCTCATGGGCACTTATGAAAAGCCTGATTGCTGACTGAGATAATTTTTCACTCAAGGACATGAGGGCAGAATATTCACAGAACTGTTTGTATCTTTAAATCCTTTGTACCATTAAATCTCTTTGTATCATTAAATCCTTTCATTCATCTCTCTTCAATGTTACATTAACAACAGGGACTTGATCCTACAACTCCTGGTCACTCAAAACTCCCACTTGCTTTAACCAAAGAAAACAGTGACTAGAAGATGGGTCCATATAGTTGTAAAATCTGTTCACAGTTCTGGCATTTTTAATCATCCTCGAAGAATCTCCAGGTGACTTAAACTTGGCTCCTAAAGAAGCAATATTTGATAAATCTCAAAGACCTCACTCTATTCTACTTTTTGCCCAATTTAAAGAATGTCATTCAATATATGTCCTGCCCTGTTATCATGGATTAGGATCTCTGTATTAGGAAATCCTCATCTTTTCCAAGAGACATCTGGAATATACATTTTATACACGACCAGAAGAACATGTACAAAACAAAACAATTAGTGAAATGATAACACATGCCATCCCTACTAAATATTCAAAGGATAAGTATTCATTGGGAATTTGTAATTCAGAGCACCACATGACACTGAAGAGTACTATATCAAGTTTTTGAGATACATTGAGACAGTTTTTGCCAAAAGAATACTAAGAAAGAAGAGGAAGATTAAATCCGACTAATGAAACATTATTTTTACCTAAGAAATTAGCTGAATTTACAAGGAAAAAAAAAGATATACTCACTGGGAATTTATCTTGAGGCATAAATGGGGAAAAATCATGCTAGTCATTAATACAACTTTTTATTTTTTTAAAGGTATGTAAGGTATGTAATGTAAGGTATAGGTACAGATTAAGGGCTTGACATAGTCCTTGCAGGTGAAGTTCAAAAAACTATTGCAGCTAAGAAAAACAAATTGGCTTGAGACAACTTCATGAAATTCTCAAATAGAGGACTGGAGGAAACAGAACAACACTATAATCTAAAGTTGCCACCAAAACTGCTATTTTCATTCTCTGTTATGAAATAGGATTATACAACCACATTCCCAATCCCAGCTCAAGTTTTCCAAGCTAGTGTAAATGAGTATGGTTGTTATGTCCAAGTATATATACATTATCTGCTACCTGTGTTGCCATTTTGGTCAGAGGGTTAAAGGCACCTATATGCAAATATGCTGGATTCATACACACTGTCTGATGACAAAACTAACTGAGGTCAACAAAGTTCTTTTATTTAGTCAAGACAAGGCTTATTTTAACTAAAACAAGCCTTTAAAACTCATAGAATCAAAGTCACTGCTCCTGCAACTAGAGGAAACAAAACATGTTGGTGGAGTTAGTTGAGATCCTACTGATCAGCAATGATTTAGTCACCACTTCTTTTTTTTCTCTATGGCTATAATAATAATAATAGCTTTGCCTACAAAAGTGAGGATAATTATCAATTGATTCTCCAGTGCTTTGAAAATGTAAGCATAGACAGGTAAATTATGGGGGGAAAAAAAGATGGTTTTATTCAATTTCCCAATGAATTACTCCACCCCCCTCAAAAAAATTCCAAAACACCACCTATCCTTTCCACCAGGCAATTACACATGCATTATGCACATATTGGGTAAATTTGAGGGGGGGGGGAAGAAGAATTTGAGGAATTTTGTGAAGTTGAGAAAATAAACTACTCCACAAATATTATTCTTTTCTTTTTCTGAAGAGCTGCTTTATATCATAGGAATCACTGTTCTTTCCTGTAGCCAAGTTTCTTATTATCCAGMATACAATCAAGATTGAGATCTTACAAACTGAAAAAGTAATAGGGGACATAATTTCAAAGTTATTAAGAAAGATAAAATATGTAGGGTGGTTCCTACAAAAGAAAAGACTTCAAAAAATAATCAGATGCATAATATCTCAGAAAAAAATTTGAAAGCTTTCCAGAGCGAATCAAAAATTGAAGGTCAGTAAAAATATTACAGTGAAACCACATGTTCTGAGATAAAGATTTCATACAGAAACTCTTCCTTTCCATGAAACGTATCCAAAATTCAAACTTGATTTTTCATCCCAACAACCAATTTTACTGAGAACATTATAATCAATTCATAGTTTCTGTTGTGTCATCTCCCTTTCTCCAATCTCAGGAAATACCATTTTATATACAATGAGTATTACCTAGTTGAAGCAAAAATAGTTAGGACTGGTATTGTCAAATACATCAAATGTAAATTTATTGCTTTCTTCACAGCTCATTCTACCTATCATTTCTTGCACACTCTTGGGATGTTGACTCTTCCTCATTCCAGCAATGCAGAACCTTTACTGCCATTTTGACAATTTTTTATAACAAGTAGCCTTGCTTTTCCCACCATGCACTTCTCAGGTCCATAGGAAGCTCTTTGTAAACTCATAAATAAATGGAGAACCACTTCGGCTTCCACTGAAAAAACCCTTCTTAAAACTCAGTCCTGCTACAAAAATACTGCACAGAGGCACACAGCTGGTGTCCCATGATTGCTCCTTCTTAGAACATTCGTGAACATCTTTGTTGCTTTATGTTTTCTGGTCTCTTTCTTTGTAAAATATATATAGTTTAGAGTAAGGAAAAAAATATCTCTTATGTCTGAGCATAGCTACAAACAACTCCTGATGAAGACTCCTACAGCAATAAAAAATACTAAATAATATCCTTGAATCCAAACATCAATACACAGAGTTTATTTAGTTCACCCCTGTAAGGTGGCTACTTACAGTTCCACGGACATTACAGGCTGTAAGATTCTAAAATAATAATAATTTAAAAATGGGTTGAACAGCACAAGGTTTTCTTTGTATTTAGTTGCTTTTGCTATCCTTGCCACAAGTCAGATTCAGAAGAAACTCCATTCCAGTAATGCACTAAATAATGTGCAAAGTGCTCTGGGATGAAAGGTGCTATATAAAATCAAAAACATTACGAAGGATTAATGCCACAGTCGTGCTTAAAAGCCAAATGGTGTTACCTCCTCTCACCTGGCACATGTCATTCAAATTAACCAATGGACTAGCTGTTAGCTTTTCATGTTGCTTTTGGTCTGCTGTTGGGAAATCTGTATTAAACTTTCTGAGAGATGACTATTTGTTGAACCACACTATAAATGAAGTCTTCTAGCTCATTCCCTTACCCTAAAGCAGGGTTAGCTGCACCTACAAAATTCCTGGCAGATACTGGTTCCCAAAGGTCTCCAGTGATGGAGAACTCCCAGTCTCTCCCAACATGCCTTTATTTCCTGTTCCATTCTGTTTCCTATTCTGTTTCCTATTATGCAAACTGAACTGTGCTTGCTGCATTGTAAAGCTATTACTTGTGCTCTTAATGAAGTCTGTYAAATAGTCACAAATTTTAAGTGGAAACCAGTATGATACAACTACATTTCTTCCTCCAGTTTGCTGCTATTAAGAGGACCTGGAAGTGTTCAGCAGAGAAATTAAATACTCTGTGGTGCTGACTTCTAAGTTAACAATAGCATTCAAGGTTATCAACCCCCAGTATAAATAGTAAAACAGGTCTTTCAGATTCTAGAGCTCTCTCATTTCTCTGTGATGTAGGGTTGGGGGGATGAGGAGGGGAGGAAACACATCATACATATTTTGTTGATAAGCTTGTAGATGCTTGAAGAGTCCTAGAAAGATTTCCAAGCTTCAGCTGGTGCTGTAGGGGCCATTTTTTTTAACCTTTCTGTTTTTATTCAGAAGACTGCTGTCTGATTTGCAATTTGACACCATGTGTTGCAGAAAATACTGAAGGGTTAATTCTAAAGAACTTCCTCCTTCACTTCTAGTTATTTTTAAATCTCAATAAATATTTTATTTCCTATATAAGTTAGTCAGTAGCATTTTTCAAACCACTCTGGGATTAATGTGCATTTAAGATTTTTAGTTGCATTAAAACATCACATTTTTTGCAGTTCAATTTAAGCTTTTCTATTGGTAGTGGACAAAACCCCTGAATTTAGAGATTCAAACTGGGAAGATTACATTATCTTTCATCTGTATTGCTAAAAAATTAATATCCCAAAATTGAGATATTGCTTCTAGCAGAGAAATTGAACCTGAAAGAGGAAAAACAATGATTCAGTCAAAGTTGCCTAATCTTATGGTATAAATGGGCAGCCTGTGAATTCAGATGTTGAAACCAGGAACTGAGTAAATATCTAATCTGTGGCAGCTCTGTTCTGATTCTTCTAAGAATGGCATCCTCAGAGTTCATGAAGGCAAAAACTAGAGTATGAATATGTTTATGTTTAGTTAGCATTTTTAATGCATAGCGTTGGGTATATGATACGTGTGTGTGTCTATGCATACAAAATAATTATGTTATTGCTAGTTACACAATCACTAATGTAATTAGAATTAAAACATTGGCAAATGGAACATAGAGAGAAATTGAATGCTTAATAATTAAGAAATCAATGAAATAAAGAATACTATTTACTCATACTGTTTTTGACTCTAGAGATCTAATTTTGAGCAAATTAATCATCCCAAGTCTCTCAGCATGGTTTCTTGCTTCAGAACTTAATATTTTTGGCTTGTATAAAAGAGAGAAGATGAACAAATGGTTCAGGGTAAAAATCTGAAAGACTGAAAAAAGAAGCTATGGACACCACATGAGCTGCCTTAAAATGCTCTTTAAAATCTTATTTAAATGATGACTTGATCTAGAAGTTTACCCTTATTTTATTTACTAGTTCCAGAAAAGACTTTCTGCACTACCATTTACATATATAAATAACAGTCATGCTACTAAGAGGCAAATACTGAATTTTTCAAGTAGTTTTTGAAGAGAATTGGCTAAGAAAGCTACCTAAAAGTTGTGAGGCACATCTTGCCTTCTCTGAATGGTAATTTGTCCATTAGAAATATTACCAGTACAGTTAAAAATACATTGAACATTTAAAAAGGGCGGATTTTAGCCCTGTACAGAAAGTAAGTATTAAAACCAAAGTGCTATGCAAGGCCTGTTTAATACCAAGGCTCTGACTTGAATTTCTAGATGACTATTGTAGAATATCAAAGGTCAACTCAATCTATTAATTCTTTCATAAAAAAAGAGGTTTCTCGCTCTCATCCCCAACCTCTGTATTTTTCAAGCACTATTTTGTCTTGCTTGCTCCCTAGGCTCCCCTATGTAATCATCCCATAAAAACTAGCAGTCAGAAATTAATCTTTACATGTGAATTTTGAAAATGGAGCTTTCATGTTTAGGACACAGACAAATAATTTGTTGTAATGTTTATGTAATTCTAAACTGGCCTAAATACAGACTGTATATACATATGTGTATAAAACACATAAGTATTGATTAGAAGCACATTAAGAGTCAAAAACTTAAAGATAAGATCAGTTTGGGGAGTGTCATTTCTCAGCAATTAAGTAGTGCCATAACTGACCTATGCTTTTTAGGTGTAACTTTTGCCCTTTACCTTTGAATTTGATGAATATCCAGTCAATGCTTGGGGCCACACTGGCGAATAAGTTCTGTGCAAACTTAGTTAACACATATTTAATATACCTTAAAGAAATGCATGTTATTTCTTTTATTCCCACTGCTTGGCAGTTGCTTTAGCTGCATGCATCTCTCCTCACCGCCTCCTCCAATGTCATGTCACTGTGTCAGTTCTTAGACAAAGAAAGTGAGAAGCATATCTAAATACATGGATGCCAAGGGAGTGATTCACCTAGCAACAGTAACTATGTGAAAGTTTTCCAGAAGTGTCTCCCTGTGCGTATGATGGTACCTTAATGGTTTGGATTTTAGGAGAATGAGGAAATGGCTAGGAGGATTTGAACTGAGCAAAGCACCAAACGACATGCGGTGCACATACATTAGGGGAAGTATAATGCCATCAGTGCCTGGGGGAATTTATGTACTTTCTTTCCATTAATACCATTAGGATTTTTGCTCACAAATTCATACTTAAAAAAAAACCACGTTATTTTACTCTGTAGTTATAACAAATATAGGAACAGAGGAAACATGTTAGGATAAATGTTTCTGAGTTGTAATAGCTGTCATTTTTTAAAATCAAGGCACCACATACAGAATTGTATGAAGTGTTACAACAATAACCCTGAGATCAAGGAGAGGCAGAAAGTTGAGATGGCGCTGTGATATACAGCAATCTATTGCTATATCAGTAACGGATATTGCTGGCAGATGACCCAGGGAATCAAACCCCAAAAGTACACAGTGAATAGCTTTGTCTTAGGGAACTATATTTGATAGATGTTACTGAAAGGAAATAGTCTTCATGTGAACTGAGCATGGCAACAGGTGAGTATATGTTAAAACAGTGTAAATCCAGAATAATCAAATTGAGGACAAATAAAAGTCACTGTACATAAAGATCCACACTATTCGAATTCAGCATATGGTCTAAAGCAGAATATTCAGGTGAGAACATAGTTCTAAACATAGTTCTACAAAAAAACATGTCTTTTCTATATCTCCCTACCTCTCTTCTTCCCACACACATTTGCCCTCCATGCCTGTAAATCCAAGGTCTCTCAAAATCTTGCTGTGACCTCATTCACAACTTTGAGGTAGATATCCCTTTAGCGGGCCCCCAATGAAGACTAGAATGGTTTTAAACACAGAAAAACCTGCTTTTATAAGACTAGGGTAGTTAATTTTTTGAATAGGGAAAGCTCAAACTAGGTCAGACAGAGAAGAAATAAAGTGTCTGTAACCAACTTTGCTTCCAGATCTGGTTTTAGTCAGCTCAGTAGTTTGTTGAGTTGCAGCAAACTCAGCATGTTCCTGCTTGGTGCCTGAGAATTTCCTCTTTCTGTCATCTCTGAGGGCTATAGCAGGCTGGCTCCCTGCTCTTCTCGAAGGGACCCTCCTCCTTGTCTTCCTCTGCTGCACTGTGCAGTCATAAAACTTTCTCTTCCAATGAACAAACTCGACTGCTCCCCAGAGAACGTGCAACCTCTCCTTTCCTTCAGGAATTTCCCTCCGACCCAGTCTTGCGGCTGAGAACAACCAGCTCAAAACATACAGCTCCTCACACCTGTAATCATAGCAATTACACTCTTCTAGTGACCTTCCAAAGGACAGAACATGGTGTCAGGGTGGACAGAGATGACTTCACTCTGAATTAATAATTTTACAAGCAATGGGGGAATGTGGCTTGCTCACAGCTTTCAAATGTATTCACAAAAGAGTAAGAGAACCCCAGAGAAAAAGAACATCATCATATAGTAGGTAACACTACTAACCAAACAAATCCCATGTGCTGAAACAAAAACATATTACCTAAATTCAATACAATTCATAGAGTCAACAAAATTCTACTTACAGATCCAGATTTATTAGGGTCTCTGAAATTAATGCGTCTTGGAGCTCTGGGTATTTTGGGTATGGCTACAGAAGTCAGCTTAGTTATGGAGAATAAGGAGTTGGAATAAACAAAAACCAAACAAAACAATGCCCCTCCCAGCCACATCCAGCAGGTTCCACATCCTTCTTCTAAGAGTGAACTGCAAAATGTTTACAGTGGCTTTACTTTGGTTTTGCAGTTAGCACAATGCTTTCTCAAGCTGTAGCCACACTGCTTATCAGTATCTGCACTGGCTTAGTGGTATCTTCAACACCTCTACAAGAGCTGCAATCATATATCTGACCATACTGTATATATTCACTATTTAAAGACCATGTATGCTGAAATCATTCCTAAAAATCACCAAGAACCACCCAGTATTGTGCACAATAATTTGGCTTATTTAAAAAACAGCTGTCTGAAAACTAACCTGTAGCTGTCTGGTACCATCTCCAGAAGGATGAGTCTGAGGTCTCTTTCTTTATGACTGGTAGTCTAAACTTGAGCAGGCTGCCTCCCCATTATAACTACAGTTTCTAAAAGGCTTTTGTTTTTTTCCAGGATTAAACAAGTGACACACCATTGATGAGTAAACACTACTGCACTAGAAACTCAGAGTGCTTAATAACGCTGGAACCCCTTATCCAACCCTGTGACCACTAAGCAGGAGTTAAAAGACATTGGAGAGTAGCCTTGTTATTCTGTCCAATCCTTGCTGAAAAGGCATTTGCAATGACATGTCTTAAAGTACTCCAGGCTCTTCCTGTCCAAAGGACTGGGGGCTTTTATAGTTCTACTACAAAAATTGTAGCTAAGGTGTGTTAAATTCTGCTATCCGCATGTTGGCTTCTCTTTTCTCCTTGTCCCTTCCAAAGCATTTACTGATTTAGGTTAAGTGCATGTGTGGCTGGTTCTAGCCATATACTTGCTGCTATAATTTGTTCCACTGGTGAGAAGCAGTAAGTAGACAGAACTGTAGCATACACTGAGGACCATGCTACATACTAAGGGACCTATGACTACTTAGTCACAACTTATTCTACCCTTAGCACTCCCAAGCTGTACCCTCCTTTTCCTTTTATCATACTCTGTATTTAGCTATTTAAGCCAATGATTCTCACTCTGTAGCACTCAGAACACAGGCGCCCTCTCTGTCTGCCTGGACAATTCATCCCATCTCACCAGCTACAGAGGTTAAGTACTAGTTTGACATGGCTGTCAGGCTTCTGCCTGAGTAATATCTCTTCCCCTTCTGTGTCTCACCCCCTACCGGTTAAATCCTGGCCTTCCTATATATCTAAAACCAAGAACGTCAAGGATAATCTTCACTGTTACTCCTTTAACCAACAAACATGTCTGTTGACTGAAATAGCTACTTTGTCAACAAGGCTCCATCATGTTCTGGGAAAAAGAGGTAGAAACAAAAAGTCTATGCAAAATTTTGAAGAGTCTACTGCTTTTAGAGTTAGCTAGTACAGTTTTCCATGCTAGCAGAGGATTTAACTGTTAGTAAATATTGATCCACTGGGAAAGTATGCACATGCAATGCTCACTTTCCTTATAGTGATGTGGGCAGAAAGAGCAACAACTGCTGATCCTGCAGGCTCTGTACTTTCATTGTTTAGCCCAGATTCTTGCCAAAACAGAGAAGTAGCTGCTCTGGCTGAGAAATACCCTCATCTCTAACTGTTATCTATGTAGAAGGGAACCGTCACTGCTGACATGCTTCCCCACCGAGTTATGTGTTCACACACAGATGTGTAAAGAAATTTTTCATGAAGTGCCAGATCTTGAAAGCCAAATCTAAAGGCAAAACTTTTCATCTGGCATTTTCATTAACACTGTTTGTGTAAGTCCAGATCACTGATGTTCATTAATGTTTTGCAACAAACAAATTAGAATTATGATTTGGGGAATAACGCAAGAAACTGATAATATTTTCTATTTTGGATGCAAACTCAGGCAAAATAATACTTCTTCAAAATGAGTATGCCGGTAATTTTCAAATGCGTATGAAATTCAGGTAAGTTGTTTTCAGAAAGTTCAGCTATCTTGAAGTTCAACCAGACACAATGCTAGATACACTCTTTGAGGCAAAATTTACATTTTGATTAATATTTGATTCCAGTATTTCCTAGTACTACAACTATAAATAAAAAAGACCAATGTGGTATATGAGTTTTGTCTGAAAGGACTAATGGACAAGCCATTTATACAATCCTATGCCCTGAACTACAGTTTGGAGACTACAAATAGGGATATTCTGTATTCTCCATGAACAGACACGCTTATAGTGGTATAAATGTTAACTGAAAAAAAAGATGCAGAAATTGTTACTGAAAAAAAAACAACAAGAGCATGTTAATTCTTCAAAGATTTTTTTTTCCCCCTTAGAGCAGTGCATTTCCTTTTACGCTTTTTTTTTTCCAGATATTGGAAAGAACAGTAGACTGTTATATTCCCTTTCATGTGCCCATCACTCAATTCATCATAAAAATTCACATGCACATCTAAAAATACAACCTCTTACAGAAATTTGTTGTGACAGATTCAAAATCTATGAAATTTACAGTATTTGTAAAACTCTTTAAGTCACATATTTCTTTTCCAGGAAAATGACTTCTTTCTAATGTACAGTGAGTCTACTATACATCCTGTCAATATTGTACAAGATATGCTTACAGAAGTATCTGGGCCAACAACAGAGTATACATGCTACTAAAAAGAACAATTATTTAACTGGGATGGTATTCATGACATGAATTTGTTACACTGGCAAATTGCTCTTTTTATGATAAGTTACCAATTTTGTACATGCATTTTTGTGTTTTAAGAGATTTTAAGGTTTGTCAGTAGCTTTTGATGGTTACACTTTCTAAAAAAATTCTTTTGATTCAGCAATTAAAATGAGCACTAGGCCTAAATTAATTTTCTACTAAATCTATTACACAAACTTATATTTTAGAAGTATATGACAGATATGCTCCTAAATTAAGATCCACCTGAGATTCTCCCAGATCAAAAACCACTCAGATTCCCCCACTACTGCACAGAAAAACAGCCATTTATTAAGACTTAACTGCTGCAACAGGAGTCAGCTATAACTTCCGCAGTAGTAATAGATGCAGTTTGGGAAGCCCCTCCTCTGTTGTAATGTGAGTAACACAATATAGTTTTATAAAAGAATAAGTCCTTCCTGTTAGCGTGACGCAGCTGATGTGTCATAAGTCTTTTTATTTTTGTTATAGGAATGAAGTTTACTGTTATAAATACAGAAAAAAGAAAAGCTGAATGGCAGCATTTCACCTCCTTCTTACATGGAAACCTAATGATTGAGAATTTATTTTGTATCATGGCCTATGCATTCCTCTGTGGGTCTTACAATTCTCCCACAGTCCCCTTTATATTAAAGCTTTTATATAGTCAGCATTATTACAGGACATTCTTTTAATGTGCTAATACTTTGGATAATGCTTACAGGTATTATTCTAGAAATTCATCTAATAAAAACAATTGTCTGTGGATATAGCTTCATGAAACCCTGACAATTACTTAACTGGAACAATTCTTTTTCCAATATGATGTGCAATTTAAATGATTTTGCTGTATTAAATTGTGAATAACTGGGGGGGGGGGGTGAAGGAGAACCCTCCATACCACCATTTTCAAATTTCTAAATGAGAAATAGTAATATTCAAACCTGCATGAAATGTATTGCACAGTATGTGAGACTGACAGGTACATTTTTCCATCTTCCTTAATGGAAGTATGAAGTAATTGAAGTCTTTTTCTGAAGCGAAGAAGTAATGAGGAAATATTCTGGCAAAACGTCATCATCCACCCAGTGGCTCTGCATGAAGTGCCAGTAGAGAAATCATCAGCTAAGCTGAATGTATGTGGCATGCAAGTTAGAATTCGTTAAAGTCTACAAAAAACTAACTAGGTGAAAGGCCCTACCTTTTTTACTGAAATTAAAGGAAAAAGCACTCGATTGTCCTTGATAATATCAGGACTTGCATCCATTGTGTTTCAGCCATGACATGGCAGTTTCAGCACACAGGGTTAATAAACCTGACTAACAGTTCAGCGGAGGGCAGCCCTTGAAGCTGACAGAGACAGACTTTGGAGGATTGGTGTTAGAGCATGGCTTGAACAAAAAAAAATTTTTTTTTTTTTTTAATCAGCTCATCACTGCCAATCTGGCCTGCTTCAAATGGCACAACAACAACAAAAAAAGCTATGAAAGGTTGCTCCACATAAGCAGCTTGGGCATTGCAGCTGCTCTGGCTGTTAATAAGAAAAATGTTTCCCTCCATAAAACTCCCATTTTATACAATTTGTTGTAATATTTGGGAAAGTGGTGCATCTAAGATATAGACACAAAAATCAATTCCAACTTACAAAGCAAAAATCCCACTAAGAAAAACACAAAAATGGAGTATTTTGGTAGCAAAACAACAGAGTAAAGTATCCTGCTTGCATACCCCAGGTAAGAGAGAGTGCTAGTTTGTGTATACAGCTACACACAAAGCTATAAGAACAGACACAGGACTCAGTGTTTTAACAAGGAGTGTCCTTCCGGGAAAGACTGAGAGCTAAAGCCAAAGCAAGCCGGGAAAGTCTGGACCTTCAGGAGCTGCACAGTGCCATGAAGCATAACAGTTGGTGTGGTCAGAAGAGAAAAGAATGGTAGATACCTGCAAAGCACCTTAAATTCACTGTGTATATGATCTACCTTGAGCTTTGAACAGGAATATTCTTCATGCAGGTTAGCTGACGAGAACTGTCTTAAAAAAAAAGCCCTAATATCTGTAATATTTTAGTGGCTGAACTACACTGTGATATAAACTTTTTATGTATGTAATAGGAATAATGGACTGTCACCAAGATCAAAGTATATCACAGCCAGTATGTTCACATGAGTGCTAGCCAGTATGAATGCTGGCAATATATCAGTCTTGTAGTTGTCCCCTCAAAAAAAGGGTGAAATTTCTACTTTATTAGTATCATAAGCTGTAAACACAGTTTTGATTTGGTGAGATTCTGGGGACACTGGAGAAAGGAATCAGTTACTTAATACACATTAATGTTACCTTGTGGGTACTCTCAATAGAAGAGCCCTCAGTGCATCCCTTCTTCAGCCTGCAGTACCTTCAGACACCCGGGTACGAGCAGAGACATGGGATGGTGTTCGATCTTCAATGAAAATCTTTGATGTCTCGGTCTTCTGCTGTCCTGGTGAATTTGACAGGAAGAGGTCTGAGGTCAAATTTATATAAAAAGTGTTCTGTTATTATGAGGAAGGAAAGCATCGTCTGCTCATGTGTGTTACATGATGATGTATGAATTTCTTTTGAGCTACTGTACCCTCTTTCAGGAACAGTTTGGATTGCACTTGTATGTTCTGTGACACCTGAATTTCATTATTGCATAAAGTCTCCTTCTTTCCAAATCAGTCACTACAAAACTGTGTCTCTACAGGGTATCTCTGTAAAATAGGTTTCCAGATATATGGGCCCCCCAAAAGACCATATAGAAGAAAATCTTGTATGTACATTGCAAGATTTGGTCCTCTTAATATCACAGATATGTCTCATATCATGCCGCCATTAGCAACTCTGGCATGATCCATGAAGTTGCGGAACTTCCAACAAATAGTGTCTGTATGAAGAAACTTCTGAAAATTCGCAAAAAAAGCATTAGCAAAGTTCTTTCTTTTTGTCCTTCACAGATTCTGATCCATCTGGTCAATTCCCTATGTTTCCATCTCCACCCATGTAAAAGAACAGCCTGATAAGTAATTTGGTTAATATATCAAAGTGATAAATTCTCTCTTGAACTCTTACAGAGTCTTTCCCTCCATTTCAGTCCCTAAGAAAGTCACTCAAGCAAGCTTCCTTACAGCCTTCCTTAAAACATTACAATGCAGCAGGATCATTTGGAACTTCACATTTCTGTTTTTTTGTTTGTTTTTTTTTCTTAAGAAAACAAAACAAATTAATTATTGTGGTTCAGTTGAAGCACCTCTTGTACACTGCATTTGTGAAACTTCTAACAGACATCCTCAAAGATAAGGGCACAGCCCCATARTACCCAGTAAGAAGAGCAGCTCCAGTGATGATAACCAGGCTAGTCCATAGTGACAAGGCAGGTCCAAGGTCCAGCTGGGAAGTCAAGGTCAGAAGCTGCAAGGCACATAGCTGGGCACAGACAAAGCTGTAACATAGCTCTGTCAAGGGCCAAGACTAAGCATCTCAGCTAAAAAGTAGCTCCCAGGCACGCCAATAGGGCTTTTTACAGCTCTTTCTCACCCAGCTCTTGCCCTGGCACTGTGACCCCAGGTCCCGCAGCTGCACCAGATCAGAGCTGGCCTAGAACACACATGGCCAACCCCAGCAGGGGAGCACTCAGGGCTCTGACAAGTAATTAGAAAAGTTAATTTTTGTGATGGCATGCAATACCTGGTGTGAACACTTACCAGTGGCTTTCATAAATTGAATAAATTAATAGCAACTCCACAGCATTTATCTGAGGACCTCAAAGCAATTTAGAATAATTAATGAATTAAGCCTCTTACCATCCCTTTGATGTAGAGAATTAGTTTTATCTCTGGCATCCAGAGGCAGAAGTTGGACTCTGCAAAAGAAATATTAAACTCAACAGCAATTTGACCTCAATAGGTCAGACCAGAATTTTACCTGCAGAAGTCAAATGAGTTTCCTAAGATCACAAAAGGAGCTTCCAAGTCTTTCTTCGTTGTATGAATGGAACTCTCATGAAAGTAATAGGCTTGCAGTACCTTTTTTTAAGAGGACAATTTGCATTTCTAACAAAAACAAGGACAAAAACTACAACCTCTTTACCTGAGGCTTATGATTTAATTCTAAACTGTCCTTGCTTCTAAAAGGTATCTCTATACCCTTTTCACCTTCCTCCACCTGACTGAGTTGCAGTTGCAGAGTATAGTATGTTCTGAGTGAATGTAAAAACAATGCTTCTACAAATTATGCAGTTACAACCAAAATATATGATTATAATAAAATAATTATCAATAATAATAATTTCCTAATGCTTTGCCACATTTCCAATTTTTGCTGTTAATAAGACAGCAATATAATACATGAATTTCAATCTATAATGTGTAAATTACAAACATTTATATTTTATTCAATAAATGTGTTCAATTTTTTATGTTCTCTCAACGTTACCATGATATATTTTTCCTTTTTTTGTTTTGTTTTTAAATACAGATTTTTGTTACAGACATGTGAAAGCAGGCTTGAAATCTCCAGAAAGAGTAAATTATGGACAGCTTCTTTCCTCAGCAAAAATATGTCAGAATACAGAATTTACAGTTTTATAATAAATGTGTATTTTGGACTTCATTTAATGTTTGCCTTTCTGTGTTTCATGTGTATACATCCTGTGTATGCATTCATTTATATATACACGCACACGGGCACAAACACACATGGGCACACACACAGGCACACGAACACAGACATATGTAAAATGATGATTTTTTGCATAGGACTTAGATCTGTCTTGATTTCTGTCAATTAAAAAAAAAAGAGCTACAGTTTGTGACAAAATGGGGAGCAAGAAACTTAATTTAACTCTGTTAAAACTCCAAGTTTAGGGGACTAAATATAAAGCATTATTTTTTGCTTAAGCTAAACCTCATTTTAGTTTTAGTTCAGTTCAGTCCTGAGGCAATTTCTCCTGAAAACTTAAGAGTTTTTGACATCCTTTGACTTCCCATACTTTATGTCTCAGTAGCTTTACTCACAATTGTATTTCCTTTTTACTCAATTCTTCTCATAATTTCTGTAGAATTTGCCTCTTGTGTACCTCCRTTTCGTTTCACTCTGAATGTTTAACACCCAATGTAAACTCTAAACAAGAATGTCCATAGGATTCCCACATTTTCTAGATCATCTGGGCTTATAAAGTATGAAAGTCTTTCAGCCTTCTTCTGTTTTTCCCTTTCTTTTGCAGTGCTGTTACCATAAACTGATGCAATAACACATGTTGTCAAAGTTTATGAGCTACCAGACGTAATGAGCAAGCTTCCCAGACATAATGATTTACTTTAAATATTATCTTCATGGATATGCATATCCACCCACAGCAGGCCAGAAGCTGATCCTGCTTTATATAAATTTAAAATAGAAACAAAATTCTACGGTCGGTGTTTTCCATTTTTTCTTTTAATTTTTTGTGTGTAGRTGGCATAACATTTTTGTGCTTGTTTCAGATACAAAACACTTTCCTGTTTATATAGGGTCTGTTGTTCTGTTAATTTTTTCCTGGAGGCAAGTAAGGCAAAATGTTACTTGGAACTGAAGCACCTGCAGATCATGAAAAATAAGTATATCTGCTAAAGGACTTAATATAAATCACTGCTGAACAGGAGGAGGAACAACTGGAAAAAACAGTGACAGTGCTGGATTGTATGTCAAACAGGATAAGAAATATTGCTAAGAAGAGAACAAAAATAATATTAAGCTAGTCTGTAGCTGGTCATTATGGTTTACTTTCACATTATGGTTTCAAGTTGTATGCCCAAAATTAAATTTACTATACTTAATCAGTGTTAAATATTACGGTTAAATGTGCTACACTCTCACTGGTTTTTTTTGGTCATCTCATAGTAATTCAGCAGTTCTCCATGGTGCACACCTGCAACCTGCTGACCAAAACAAAATGGAAACAATCAGATCTCATTATCATTAATAGACTGGAGAAAGTTAAAAAAGGGAAAAAAATAATAGAAGGCAAGCCATCTCCACTGCACATGAGAATCACCTTGCAACCAGATTGGATCACAGCACTTTAATCAGCTCCATAATGTTTGTATTTTTAATATTGACAAATCCTAATTATAATGAAATACTACTTGTTCTTTGGTGTTGAATGTTTCTGTTGTAATGACAACTGTGACTGGAGCTGACTGAGCTTATAATTCATTTCCTTGGCTAACACTGAAAAGTTAAAATTGAAAGCAATGAAAGGATGGTTGAAAAGAGGGTAAGTATAGGTGGCGTATTACAAGGGAAAATGTTGAAAAAAAATTGTAATTTTTTTCTCTACCTCTAGCAGGACCCGTCAGTTTAGCAGCAGATTGTTATCTAAAGGCACTTTCAAAACTACAATATGAACTAAAATTGGCACATTTCTGATTGCACTGCTATCTCTGAGAATCCTGTGCTGTTAATATTCAGAGGGTTTTAGCTAAGTAGTCACTGCAGCCTTACCTGTCTCACTGCAAATGCATATCCTGTTTAGTTCTTTGAGTTTTGGTCACTAATATGAATTTGGATTATTTGAGTTGGGGGGAAAATTTTAATAGCCTCATGATCATCGCTATAATGCTCCAGCAGCAACACAGGAAAAACTAGTCACTAACATCATTCAGTGTCTTTTTAGAGCAGGCTACATGATAAAGAGGAAAAATTATAACAGTGTTGTTGAGGTGATAGCACAGAAGAGTGAAACCTTTCCTAAACCTTCATAAAGATGCTTTTTTATGCACACAAGTACAATCTTACAATGTGTAAATGACTTTCAAGAGGGCATTTTTCTCAATTTCATGCATTTTCTCAAGAGCCATTTCTTGTGTTTTTGCTGCTTTAGAGATTATTGTTTGAATCATAAAAGAAAAATTAAAATCAAATAGTCTTATATGGTTACAATAGCAGTTTCTACTTGCTCAGAGCTTCAGCAACTTCCTGCTTTGGAATAGCAAGACTATTCCCTATATAGTGACTGTAAAGTTAATGGCAAAAGTATGGGATGAAGTAACAGGAAGTGACATGTTCTAGTCTAATCTCTCATTGGTTTAGTAGGGACCTGGACAAATTGCATTTCACATCATGCCATCATCGTATCTAGAGCAAGGATGTCATATTTGATCCGTTACCTGCAAATTACCTGCCTAAAATGAAATTTAATATATTTTGATCAATCAATATTAATTACAATCACCAAATATCCTATAACCTAATTGGATCTTCTTGGTGACATCACTAACAATGCACAGATACAAGTTTCTTAATCAAATAAGGCTGAAACAAAGTAGAAACCTAATGCTTTAAAACTGATGTAACTAATTTCCAACCTTTGCACTAAAATTACTTCTTCTGTCTTTGAAATCTATTTTTACTTTAGGACAACTTGAATATTTTTGGATTATTTAATTCACCATATGACATTTAAAACACAGGTAAAGCAAATCATAGCCAGTGTATATTTAGCTCTTCATATATCTAATACTACAATTTTCCATTAGTGAGTAGTGTGCAAGATCATCAGGACAACAAACAAGAGTCAAAACTCTGAGTGTATGAAAACACCTTTCTGTGTTTCCAGGGCCTGTGAAATGCCCAAACAAATACAGACAATAATATCACTTAGAAAAATTTTCTTTTTTTTGGCCTTTGTTTTAAATAAAACTTAATACAAACTTTTCACGCATTCCATTTTTCTTATCCAGAGATTTTCCTGCTAAAAATGAGTTGCTTATCTTGGTGATAAAGCCAATTATTTATGAAAATATTTTCCTTTGGGATGAAAAAATCTCAATTAAATATTTTTATTTTGTTTTTTTTTTTCATATTCAAATACACCACATTTAAATTAATCCAAATGAGAAAGCTGAAAAATGTGTGTTTTCATGTTTATGTCTGTGTCTTGGTGTTTGTGTTTTATCTTCCCTCTTTTCCTTTTATTTTTCTTTCTGTATTTTTCTTTTGCAAAGAAGGAAAGTGGGGCAGAAATCTGGAAAACAAGGGAAAAATTTAAAATGGAGAAGAATATTTTCTTTCTTTTTTGCCCCCATACATTCCTTTGTCCACTATATTTTGACTGAAAAAGAAAAAAAAAGGAAGAAGCAAAAAAACCCCCACAACCCCAAACCAGAGAGAGCAAGAGTAGGCAGTCCTAATCACTGAACTGTGAGTTACCTGAGCACTACTGATTATTTCTCCTGAAGTTCCACCTCAGCAAACTGTTTCAAAATGAAAAAAAAAAGAAAAATGAAAGTAAATTTTTGTCATATGGCAATGATAAAGGATCATGGAAAAATTATTTGCTTCTAAAATGGAACAAGGAGTTTTGTGACAGTAAATGTAACAGCCATAATCCCAAAGGAATTGCATGCCTCCCTGCTTGCTTCACTATAGCATTTCTAATAAGATTCTTTTCCAGTTCTTTCCTGCCTGACTTTGTGCCACAGTTCTAGAAGATGAAGGTTTCTTTTTTAAGAAAAACAAAAACAGAGAAACAATATGTTGTCATGTTGCAATAAATCATAAGGAAAAAAAAGTAGTAGAAAGAAATTTCAGAGAATAATCTCACAGAATCACAGAATGGTTGAGGTTGGAAGGGACCTCTGGAGATCATCGTTGCACAGGATTGCGTCCAGGCAGATTTTGAATATCTCCAGAGAAGGAGACTCCACAACCTCTCTGGGCAACCTGTTCCAGTGCTCTGTCACCCTCACAGTGAA
>NW_020450864.1:434514-475466 GCF_003343035.1 Apteryx rowi
TTAATTCCAAACGGGCCTTAGCCTTCCTCGTCGCATCCCTGCATACTCTGACAACGTTCCTATATTCCTCCCAAGTGGCCTGTCCCCCTTTCCACTTTCTGTATGCTTCCTTCTTCTGGTTTAGTTTTGCCAGGAGCTCCTTGCTCATCCATGCAGGTCTCCTGCCTCCTTTGCTTGACTTCCTACTCATAGGGATGCACCACTCTTGAGCCTGGAGGAAGTGATCCTTGAATATTAACCAGCTCTCTTGAACCCTGCTTCCTTCTAGGGCCCTAACCGATGGGATTCCTCCAAGTAGGTCCCTGAAGAGGCCAAAGTTTGCTCTCCTGAATCTCAGTTGCATTCCTGAATCTCAATTGCATTCTCTGAGTTTTGGATACAAATTGAATTAAGTCAAGGGAGTTTGCATTGTCCTTGCTCAGGGTATAGATCATCTCAGAAAAGAAAAATCATCATATGATAAAACACTAAAAACCATAACTAAGTCTAAGTAACCTAAATAACAAAATTGAGTATAAAATTCAATACAAGAGACACTGAGAAAAAGAATGAATCTGAAACAGAAGGATAGGAAATCTAAGGTAAGAGAAGATAAAAAGCAGCTAAATTGTACAGGAATTAAAAAAGAAAAAGAAAGGTTCCCAAGATAAAATCAACAGGAACATGTGCTGTTAAAGGATAATGCTATCCATGGAATTCTGAAACATGGGATGGCACAGGGTTTAAAAAAAAAAGACTTTATTCAGAGCAAAAGGAAATTCTTATATTTTACCAGTATTATACTACTAAAATTTGAAATATCTCCCTGTAATAAGATTTTGACCTGTAGCCTATAGGTATAGTTTCTGGAAAGTATCTGTGGCTGTTGCCACAGTAAAGAGCATGGACAATTTTCTCATGTAGTTTATGAAAACATTCCTTGGAATGTATATTTACTATCAGAAAGAAATTGCACTCAAGAACACTGATTTCTGACCTCACTCTCAGGGTTCTGAACATCAGGTATAAAGTCCCAGCAGAGAGAGCCACTTAAATTTTCTGATAAAGATAGGTTATCATCTGGATGCTTTCTGCTACTGCTTTGTCTATATTTAGAGAAATGCTATTTTCTTCTATGAAGCTTTGGATTTACACTAGTGTGACTGAAAAAAAGAAAGTCTTACATTTACCTTTGCTTAATAATTTTTGTACATTGAAAAGTTTAAAATGACCATGTTAACAACTGATTTTACGTGATTCTCTTTCTCTTCCCCCCTTTTGTCTCTGAAGGAGCAAGATACTCATTCACAATGGTTTGTAAATTCCAAGTCAAGAAAAGAACTATTCTGGAATGTAGTCCAAGGAGGTCCACACCTGACACATCAGGAATGGCTTGCAATCCCAAGACCTTTGGCATATGCAAATACTGGAGAAAAATTGTTTCTATCTACCTTATTCTCACCATATTCTCACAGTCTAAACCCTCAGACCTGTGAAGGCAGCAGAGGAAAAAAGAGTTACATGAACAGCCACTCCTCATCTCTTCAGAGGAAATGTGGCCAAAACAAGCTGGATTTTATGTAGCAGTCAACATTTGGAACATTTTATTACAGTCTGGACTCAAGTGTAGGGTAAATCTTTTTGTACTCTTTTTGCTCTTCAGTGCGAACAAAAATAGAAAAACGTAAATGAGTAATACTGAGTGACAACTGTCTTCACAAAGCAGATACAGAACAAGCTGATGTTATATTCTCTCTTTGGGTCATCACCCTGAAATTCTCTTGTGATCTGTAAAACATCATTTATGCTGTGAACTTTTACATTACGACCTATGACATGATTTTATTTTTTAATGACAAATGAATTGTTGTGAAATAAAGATAAGGCAAGCTTCAGAGTCACAGAAGAGTTGCTCAAAAGTATGATTTCTGAAGGCTCAAAGTCAAGAAAGATTTTGGATTCAACAATTATTATTTTGAAAAAAGGTTTTATTTTTATTTTTTATTTTTTAGCTGATGTTACTTGATGTGTGAGTCAACCAGCATGATTTCTGGATACATGGGGCTATCATTGCTGTATTCTGTCTGTATGCCAATGCCTCTCTGGCCAGGAAGATCTACAGGCACAAAGCCAGGCTTCTGCTCTCTTCTTATTTTTCAGTATATATATCTGTATGCTTTCTATTCTGCCTCCACAGGGAAATCTGTATAAAGTTAAGCAGAATCTACTTCTAAGTCTCTACTTTACACTAGTGCTTAGTATTGACAAAATCTGTTTAAAGAATCCTCACATTTCTGCACTAATTGGGAATAGCCTGGATATGATTCATACAGCTGTCTTTTACACTGCCTTTTAAATAGCACACTATGTGGGCAGAAGTCATTGAAACGCTATCATAAAAGAAGACAAAAATTGAAATCTGTTTGAAATTTGTTCTAGCCACGCTAAGTGATCAGCTGGGCACAGCAGACTGGGCGGTGACTGATTCACAGAGATGCCTGTTCAAACAATTTCCTTTGTGGGGAAACTGGGAACTGGCCATTATCTTCTCTCAGCAGCTTCTCAAATTTGCACTAAGTCTTCACTTGGACATACTTTAAAAGGTTGCAGAATGATTATTTTTCTTTCCTACCTTGTTTCTGCCCTGCCTTTTCCATGCATATTTCCTTCTATGAGCTTCAAGATCAGACAGTCCTGAAGCAGCATGGATCACACTTGATACAGGTGAATGTTTTTCAGCTGCGGCCCCATCACAGAACAAAACTATCCGGCCGCTGACTTGTCACTGAGTTGGCCTGGAGAAGTGAGCTCTGAGGAAGCAGATAAAAATCTACTGCAAGAAGTGCTGAGAGTCCACATGCTGCAATAGTAGCTCAGTGAGTCTTTTGCACAGTGAAGTGCATTTCTGTTGCACTTGTTATAGCAACCATTTCTAACATTTTTATTAGTATTCCACAGGTTGTCTAGGTAGGTGGGAGTGATTAGGTGGTAGGCAGGAGGAAACCAAGGCTGCCTCTGTTCTCATGCTGTGTCCTCATCTCTTCTGAGAAGTCATCCCACTTAAAACAACTGGAATAATACCCATTTAAGACCCCTCACCTCCCTAGCCCCATTCTCACCTTAGCCTCCAACACAGTGGGAAAGACAGGTTCCAGCTGCCTTACACAATATGTAATCTTAGGGTAGCCTTAAAGGTTAGTTATGTCCGTTGTGGTTTAGGTGGCTCAGTATAAGAATACAAACTTGACTTGATCACAGAAATGTATCAGGATAAAATGAAGACTTTTGCAGGCTTCTTTTTTAACAGCATCAGGAGCAAAATCCCATCAGTCTCCAATATAATGTCATAACTACTTTGTAAACAAGACAGGAGATATCATAAAACCTTTTGTTTTTAAAGGGGGGAGGGGACCTCACTGAAAATTGAAAGCAGAGTTATGCTTGCATGTAACATCTTGAATACCTATGTAACAGTCGTATGCCTGAAAAAATCATTTTCAAGATTCACCAATAGGCTAAAAATGTGCTTGAACTGTAACAGCGATGAATCTGCAGTATGAATCACTTCAGTCTTTTATTTTATTGGTTCCATTCTTTGAGAGCACCATGATGTTGGTGAGCTGTTACTACAGAAACAGGTACAGAAATGCTTTTGGATTGTTTTTTTCCCTTTATTTCTTTCTGCAAGCCTCATGATGCTGCTGTAAGCAGCTCTTGTGAACTTCTGGTGCACCTAGTTTGTTCTATTTCCCCCAAAAGATTCCAAGCAATATTTCAGTCTTTGCAAGTCCTCAGTGTATAGTCTGTTTAGTAAGTTTGCCTCAAAGTTGTCTCCTAATGTCAAGCTTTTTTGTACACTCAAGGAAAAACATTGCTAGTCAAACATGGTAGAGWGACAAAAAGGTAACAGTAGTAAAGTTCTAGCATTTTTCTGTGCTTCTCTAATCCTACATTTCAGACCCATAACAGGCTGATTATCAGGAAACATCAGCCAGCCTAATCAATAACAGCATGCAATTTGGGCCCCTTTCCTTCTGCAGAACTCTTTTTTTCTAAGATTTATCTGGGGTCCACTTTTCTACCAAAACTCAGAGTTGCAATTACTCATGGACCACCACTCACAATATCTGAATTTTTGTGATTTCTCTGTTGTTACATGTCAAAAAATCCAGAGACTTCCAAACTTTCTTAACAGACAAAACTCTCCTCCACTTCTCTCCATACACAAACTGAATGTGTTTAAAAACATTGCAGTTCTGTCTTTCTTACTCCTGTGAGAATTCACTGAAACAATAAAGTTGCACTTTTGTTGTCCTATTAGACGTATAGTTGTCTTTCACAAGAAGACAGAAGCCAAGGCCATGAAAAAGCTTCAGACTGATGAATGAAACCAGGAAAAGCATGCTGTCATTCTCCTTGGCTGAGAGATAATACCCTTCCAGAATTAAAGTGATGCTATCGGAGAAACGTATCTTTGTCAGATAAATAAAAAATAAGTCTCTCAGTTTTCTCTATTCATCTTATGGATGAAACAGTCTATCATTATGAGGTACAGAAGCAAGTAGTAGGTAATCGAATGGCTGGAGTCTGGGCAGTGTCTGCTTGCTGAACATTATTTTGTGAAGTTCTTCATCAAAGCAAATGGGTTTTGGAGTTGGCAAGAATAAGATAAACTGACAAAAAATATTGTCTTAGAGTGACATAACTAAATGTGTTAACTCAGTGCCCTTAATAAAAAATAGTATAAACATACAGAGCAGATGTCTTTATCCAGGAAGCCTACTGTAATAAAACAAGATTGTAAATTTCTTCTTTCACAAACAGAGCCGTTCTGTAGATATTTCTGAATATGTGTTTCACCATACACTGAACTGTATGGTATAAAAATACCATAAAGTCTTGTTTTTTCAAGGTGGGTGAAATTTGAATCTGGTTTTAGCTCCCATCCTGGGGTAAAAACAGCACTGGGTGAGAAAACTGAATTTTTTGATAGGTAAAAGCTGGGGAATCCAGGAATGCTCTTCAACTCCCACATTCAAATGGGTAAGTATTTCTTAATACCCACCAAAATGTCAATAGTTAGTGCTAATGATGTCATTTGGCTTAGTACACTGGACCATCTCAAGCACAATCTCCTGTTAATTAAGTTATTGAGAACCTGCTGACCTGCTTGGAAGGCCCTAGGTCAAGAGAGTGTGAATAGGCATCAATCTGGGGATGGGACCAACATAACTGCTATACTGATATTCAATGTATTACTTGCAGAGTTACCAGACTGCTAGTATTATTCATAGTTTTAACCACGAATCTCAATTCATTACAGATACTATAATCAACAATTTGGAAATGTAAGGTTAGCAACCTCCCTTTTTACTCCAACAAAAATATTCTCCTTTCTTGGGTTTTGGGCAAAAGCTTTCCAAGCCTACTATTCCTGTAGATTAATTTTCACTATTTCAATGAAAAAAATATATATACTGTTTGTTGTGCACCAGTGCAAGGCGCTGGGACTAGCGTTCATTATGGTCCCAGTAAGAAAGGCACTCAGACCCCTCAAGGTATTGATTAAGATACCATTTTTTGGAGCTAACGTAAGAAGGAAAAAGAGGATAGCTAATCTTATGTCTCTTCTGATATTGGTAACCCCAGGGTGTGCAGCCTCAGATGGACCTCCAGTCAGGGCCCAGGGCATGCGGTGCAAATCCCATCCATGGAGAGATTTGCCAGCATTTTGGTCTTTAAAGCTCTTATAGGATTTTCATAGAAGAAACTAATTCTATTCATCATTTCTGCTATCAAATGAAAGGATGTTCACATGAGAACTTGCTGCTTCATTTTAAGAAAAGGACATGCAGGATGATACCAAGTGGGAGCTGCCTACTCACTCCTTTGTTATAATTACCCACCTAAGTTTAATGTGTGGTGCAGGGGTATGTGCAGCACAGCACAGGCCTATATCCACTCAGGTTAAGAGTTGTGTGGATCACTAACTACTCAACATACAAGGGTCTTCCAGTTAGGATCACTACACTGTTGATAAGTTCTACCAACTAACCACTAATGACACCACTTTAGTCTGGATCATGCTGCTGGGCTAGACTTTCAATCAGTTCCTTTTATACAGCTCTTATATACTAGAACCTGAATTACAATACAGGGCCATGAAGACTCTATATTCGAATGCGTGGCTGAGACTGTTTCACTAGAACAGCTAAATCTGTATGTATTGTACAGAATCTTTTGCCCTACTTTATATCATTTTAAAGTTCACTACTCGACAAATGAAAGGTTTTTCAGCTGAGTGTGATTGATCTGCCAGGAAGAAGGTTTGGCCAATAAGTAGACAAATTAATTTTGGCCAGTAAATTCACTGTTGTAAATTTACAGGGCTTTGAAAACACAAAATGCTATATTTTTTTACTTGCTTATTTATGGAATGGAAATCATATTGGATTCAAAGTACTAGGTCATGTAAATCAAAAGTGCTTTGAAACACAGGGTGGCAATGAAGTTTGCCACCCCCCCAAAAAAAAAGATAAAAAAGCTGGGAAAGAACTTTTCATTTTGTTCAGAAGAAGACTTCCTGAGAACAAGTGGTTTTAGCTGTTCTATATAGTACATCTTCAACCACCTCCTATTTTTCAGGTGAACACACCCAGCAGATGGAAGAGAACAGTTTATCAGTAATAACATAGGGTCCTTCTGCATGATAGAAGAAGGCATGATCCTTTTTCCTTAATATTTTTACCATTATCTGATTTCTCACTTCAAATTTAGTCCCTTGCTGTGACTTTTTTCCCTTAATAATATCCATCTTCATAGCCAACTGCTGAGATGCTCTTATACCTTCTTGAAAAAACTGATCTTTTACACTGTTCTACAAAATCAATAGGTTGACATTGCTGCTTGCCTTTCTACGCCAGCCTAAGGTTTCTGACTGTGTTTTCCCTTTTGCCATTAGTTTAAAGGCACTATACTGAGTTGAACCATTGCAATGGCTCAGAGAAACATTAGAATTTGTGGTAGTTTCAGATCTTGGTCCTTGTTATGCTCAGGAATGATTTTCTTGGGACACCTCTGAACTTACACCTCCCTATCAACTGTAGACTGCTAAAGTATTTATAATCATTATTTAGTTCCACACAAAGTGCAGCTCAGTTACATTTGTCCTCTTTGAAATAGAATTCTTGATCTGATCCTAGGAATATACCAGTGGCACAAATATTACATGTTTCTATCAGTGTATATATGGGAATATATTTGATGGGATTTAAGTGTCAGTTTTCACAAGCAGAGTCTCAAAGCATTTTTGAAAGTTGCATCTGTTACCAGTAGCAGTTAACTTCTCTTAGAGCTGGTAGGTAWGCTGCCTATTTAAAACTGAACTCAGTCATAGTAGTCGTGCCCTTTGAAATTCAAAGTTTCAGAATGTGATTTTGCTCCTTTTTTGTCTGCATTTTTTTTGCAACAAACTGCACGATGTTACCCATCTGTCCACTCTGAGTAGAACAATCAAGATGATTTTGTTTCAGTTATGCTTACAAAAAATTTCAATTTCTGTCTTCCTCTCACTCTCTAGACTTTTGTAATCAATGTGTTTTATGAAAGTGTCCATAGGGGAAACGAAAGCATTTTTCTTGTTTGTTCCGTGCAGCAGCTGGTGCTTCTTCTGATTATTCATCATCCTTTCAATTGCAGAAGGTAGCCTGGATATCTCAGTATAGCTCAGCACCAGAAATGTGTTACTATCAGAGTGGGTTTATGCCATGTATCTCCAATTCTGTTAGCCCCTCCATCGAGGTTGTGCTGATTCACTGACAGTTGTTTTTTTTTTTTCTTTTTTGGAGCAAACGTTTCCAAGAAAGTTGCATTACTTCCAGTTCTACATACTGAAGAAAGCATTGCATGGAACATAGGTGACAGTGTTTTGACTTATATGATGCAAACCCAGTGTGAGCCTTGGCAGGGTCATGGTAGAAGGAGGAATGTATGCATTTAACTGGAGTCAGGTCAGTTGGTCCACCACTCAAGATCATATCTGACAATAACAGTTTCTTCAGATCTTTTGTAGTAGCTGACATGAGTAGTTTCTACTTTCTACAGGACTCTGCAGTCTGAAGTCTGCAGACTTCAGTGGCTCATTAGTGGCCTTTACCATTAGGACAAAATCCATGAATATTGATCTGGATATGCTGGCATTTGATCCGGTTATCTTCTAGTAAACAGGTCAAAACTATGGTCTCAGATGCAAGGAATAACGTGAGGATGTCATTAAAATGCCGAGGAAGCCCAGTCCTGGGTTTACAGCTGCCTATTGACAAATGTAAATTTTCCAGAAGGAAGAGGTGGCTTTACTCCCTTTCTTTAATCACAGAGATTACTTTCTCAGACAGGTCCTTATGTGAAACTATCACCAGCAAGGCAGCTGGAACATTCCAGTTTAATTTCCCACAGTCTATTGTGAGACTCCAAGATCCATTAGGTTTTCAGATTGTCTATTTATATTTACTAATATTGGAAACCAAAATGCTTGACTCTTTAGGAAATTCAGCAGTTGGGTCAGCTACCTCTTCCTTTTTTGTTTTTTTTTTTTAATGATGGATACTTCCCTTTTTTTTTGTTTTGTTTCAGTATTAATTCTTTTCTACAATCCTGTCTGCAATTGAGAAACTCTGTTTGCACCCTATTTCCATAGGCTCTAGTAACTTCTGTGGTCTGATCTAGTAAATTTCTTATAAAATTGCTTTGGCATTGGGATTAGATTTTAGCCTTGTTCCTATGGGGCAAAATTAATGTAGTCTTTCTTGGTGGAAGAAAAGTAAAGGAAGAGACTGTTTAGATATCCTGCTTCCTACCTACCTCGGGTTTTTTCAAACTTTTCTTTAAATAGGGCTTCAGATGACTACTTGGATCTCTCCCTTAAAGAGCAAAGTAAAAGCATCTCCTGCCAACCAGACAAGGAGTGTCACAGCCAAAATCTCTTGACCAGTTGTTTTTCCTAAACAATCTGGAAAAAAAAAAAAAGGCAATTCATTCCACTTAAGAAAAAAAGAAAGACCCTGCCCTCTTTCTGTGCTCTTCTGTTTCTCCAGGGCAGCAACTTCTTCTATGAGATTGATCCTCGTAGGATCATTCTCACCAGAGAAGAAAGCATCTAATCCTCTATCCTCCTTCTGACTAGAAGCCTGCTTAAATCTGGCAGCTGGGAATTAGGCTCCTGGGCTGACACCTAGCATATGTGCCTACTTTTCTTGTAAACTCAAGAAACTGTTCTTTTGGATTCTTTAAAATGGTCGATATATCSCTTTATTGATTGTATGGCCTATACATCTGGACTTTCTGAGATTTCTATCAAATCAATTCATCAGCTTTTTCTATCACTATGATGGCTGATGCTCATAAACTTACTAATAATTTATATTGACTAAATGCTGATATTGTTTCAACATAACAGTGCTTTCAGAGAGCATGAAAAAAAGGAACCTGCGGAGGCCTTTATGACATTCAATCTGAATATGACCGGTTAGACTCCAAACTTCCTTGTCCTCTGCTCCCCTTCTTTTTCTCTATTTTACAGACTTAGTATGTAACTTCCCAAAATATGTAGCTATTCCCAGAATAGCTTTACTAGATATTTCCCATGTTGGATCCATTTCACTTCCACATACCTTTTGAGCTCTCAATTCAGACTGTGGTGATACTTTCCAATCTTTTGTCTTTTTTTATTCCCCTGTGTGGGCTTCACTCATCCTGCAATGGATTCTAATTTTCTTTTGGGTTTCCTGTCTCACTTAGCAGAGCTTTTCAGCTGTGCATTTTGGATATGCTTGGCAATTTATATCTCATTTACAAGTACTACTTCCATCGATAACTAAAGAAACTTTATCCCACAGGCCAGGATTAAGCCAAGTAATTACCATTTGTTAATATGTTAAAAAATAACATTTAGATATATAGATCAAAACAAATGATTCTAATTATTCTAAACCAAAATTCAGAAACCAGTGGACTTTCATTACATCTCTGTTTTATGTTTGTAACTTTAGGGCACTGGCTGTTCCCTTCTTGGAGTGACACAGGTGAATTCCTTTAAACTGTGCTCATTTCAGGTTTCCTAACTTGAACGCTTCTGAACACTCTCAAAGAGAATGGCTTCTAAAGGATAGAGGTTCCACAGGCTGAACAATAGCTCAAATCTCTTTTGATATAAGTGAAGGTATTATGGTCTCAGCAAGCTTTTTCTTCTCATTCACCAGATTGAGCCTCCCCAGCTGCAGGCTTCTGTCTGACCTCTGATGACAAGGCTCGCTGGGCTGAGACATGCATTGCCTGTGCTGGACGAGCATCTGCACAATGACTTTCATAATCATAATGTGGAGGAGAAAATAAAACTCATGTTGTTTTCAGCACCTTCTTTTTTCATTATACAGGCATTAGTTTCCCACTATCAATCCTCAAAGAAAGGAAGGAACATTTATGCCAAGAAATAGTCCAAACTTTCCATTTTCTAATTTCAGGAAAGTTCACTGTCTCACTCAGAGCATCAGTTCTTATAGAGGTGTCACCACTCAAACTGTCTCTAAAAGGTGGACCTTATCTGTATGCAACACAGAGCTTAACAGAAAAGGTCACAAGCTACAACTGGAGAGGAAAAGGATTTTATGACCTGCTAGGAAGTCCTGAAAAGAAGATAGCAGGCATGAACAGATCTTTGGAACTGACCGACTCAAAATCTCTTGGTGCTGCTTTATATTATGTCAACTATCTCTGTGCCTTATTAAGGTCACATTCTCAATAAGTGCCCACTAACATAAAATGACTAGATATTACATGCATCTAGACCATTCCATCTACACAGTCAAGCCTTCTGAGCAATTGCAAAACCTTCACTGACTAGCAGATGTGATTACCTCAAATCAAAGTTTCTTCTTTTGCCCAGCTCTTCACAATGCCAGTCATGTTAGTCAGTACATAAAACATAAAATAMTGACAATTAAGCAAGCCTCAAGCTTAATAATCAAGAGGGTACCCCACAGGGGTATCTAATACAATGCAGCCAGAGTAAAAACCCTCCAGGCTCTGGTACTTCCAAGAGGAATAACCCTGGAATCCACTTTAGTGGTAAAGTTGCACTGAGTATTTGTTTTGGGTAGGGATGAAAGAAGGGCTAACCAGAATTTGCTCACCCCTGCTACTGTACTCAAGATTCTCATTTTTGCTGTAAAGACACCTGTGTGACTTTCACAGTAAACTGCTTAGCTGTGTCACTTCTCATAGTGTCCTCTGTGTCAAGTCTTTCAGAAAAGCTTTCTCAGTCAGCATTGGTTCTTGTCATTTGTGTAACTTGCAGCAACACATTCCCCATGGGAGAGCAGTAAAGAGCAGCTAGTTCTTCTGAATGGAATCCTGGCTGCTTAGAAATGAGCTCTTGAGCAAGAGCGGTTTTCCTTCACTGAGCCTCTTCAGGCATCCATTACCCTCCTAGTGTCTAAGTTCATATGCAGGTATTAGAGCTGGCTCAAAATTTTCAAATGGAGAATGTGGCTTCAATTTTACTTTCCATTTCAAAAAGGGGGAAGAAATGCAAAACTCTGGATTCTCCTGTGAAGTGGAAAATCCACTGCTTATCAGCACTGATTGCTAGACTGCCTCTCCAAATATCCCTAGAGGAGCTGCGTGTGAGTGGATGATGTATGTCTTATGCATTTTGTCATTTTTACACACAAAGGGAATAAAAACTCTTCCCTTTCAGTAATTTTTGATTACTGAACTTACCTGAAACTGTTAGACTTTGAAGGAAAAATATATATTTTCTGTTTTCTGAAGTTCAGTTGCTGATAATATTTAAACAAAGTATTTTGGGAAAATAAATAGTTTCACTGCTGTATTATTTATGCTGTAAAAGGAATTACATTATATTCTGCTTATTTCCAAGTAAAAATTCATTTTACAATGTCATCTCTTAGAGTAATTTACTTCTGGATCCCAGTGGTTTTCCAAGCATGTAAGTCAGAATTTACTCTCCACTGACAATCAATTTAAGAGGATGCATATCTTGAGTTACTACACAGTGTGGCTGCAAGAAAAGGAAGAAGGAAAAAAGAAGGCATAGTCTATGTTTGCTCTAGTAACATAAACACCCCCAGGAACATCCTTTGGCACTGATGCCCTGGCATGGGACAGCTACTTCTATGCTATTTAACTCCCTGTTTCCCAAAACAAGGCAGCCATGTCCAAACCAAAAATTAACTGGCATGGATCCTGGCACAGAACATATCCCACAGGCTTTTGTGCCTGTTCAGCTGTATAATTCTCTAGCACAACATGCTTGCTCTGTTCCCCTGTTATCTGTTCTCATCACAGTTTCTCTCCTTAAGAGAAAGCCCACCCCACTCTCCTCAGGTCTGCAGTCCCTACTGAGCACTCAGTGCTTCACTGAGCAGCCCACAGCTGCTAGCATGCTTCAGGACACTCTACCTCCTGAAAGTCCTGTTGTTCCTGCTTTTTCTGCTTGTGTTCAAGCTAGATGACTTTTGGTATTTTCTTTAGGCTACGGTAGGAGTAGGAACTATGCCTTTTTTTGTTATAAGGCCCAGGCATCTTCTACCAGCTGGCAGCTTCTTACCACATGGGATGGCATGCACTTTGTCATGTGATGGTGTCAGGCCTGCTGGGACACTGTTGGAAGACATCAGGAAAGTGAGGACACTGCAGTGGCATGGTACCATCTATAGCAGCAAACAGGAATGTTCCCCAAATATGGACAACAACAAATTGGGTGTGCAATCAACACACTCAGAGGCTGGGCTGCCACTCAGATAGACACAGACAGGATAAAGGAGTGAGCTGACAGGAACCTTGTGAAATTGAAGGACACCAGGGACGGACATACTCCCTGCATTGGTACAAGACAGTGACTGAACAGCTGGGGAGCAGATCCTCCGAAAAGGCCCTGGGTGTCCTAGTGGACAGTAGGTTACACAAGCTATCAGTGTGCTCTTGCAGCAATGAAGGCCAACAGTATTCTGGGCTGTCTTGCTGGAAAGTAGCATGTCACTGGGAGGTGATTACTCCCGTTTATCAGCACAAGAAAGGTGCTGATAAACTTGGGTGAGTCTACTATGCCTCAGCTGCGGCCATATCAAGCAGCCTGGACATTGGATGTCATGAGGAGCCTGAATCCACCTGGGGGAATGACAGTTCAGGGTAGAGACAAGTGGAGACCCACACCTTGGGTATATGTGTGTGAACTCATGGGGCTTTCTCCCCAGTGAATGGATCAGCAGGCTGTAGGGAGCAGCACAGGGCCACATAAAGCAAGAGTACCCACATCTCCCGCCAGAGGGGTTTTGTGAGGAGGGGAACCTGCACCCCTGGAAAGGACAGGGTGTTTCTTGTAACCCACACATTCTTTTAGGGAGAGTTGTGCATGCACTCTGTGTGTGCATGTTTGTGCATGATCAGAACTTCCTGGGATTAGTTATATAAGGGAGTTTAGAAATCTGTAGATGCTTATTAACATTTTGTAACTTTCTAGTGTTGTGGTTTATCTGTTATATTAATGATATCATTCTGAATGTATAGTTCACTGATTATTCATAAATTACACACCACTAACTAACTAACACATAGTTTAAACTATGTGAATTCAATAGTTTTTCCCTATGACATCTTCCAACCTGAATGATTCTGTGATTTTATCCCGCGATAATTTTTTAATAGTCAAAATGTGAAATGGGAAATGTTTGGGAATGCAATAGTTAACACAGGCCAAATTCATGCCCACAAGCATTTCTGTGCATGCTTGACTTCACTGGTACAGAGGTAGCCAGTTTCTTGTTCCATGCGTCCAGAATCATACCTAATATTAACATCCAAGTTTCAAGGGACCATATTTTCCAGAGCTGAGCATGCATACATTTAAAAGACTGCAATACTTAGTGCACTGAGTTCTTTTGAAAATAACTCATTTGCAGGCATCACATATGGGGAAAAAATCTGACTTCTAAAGCCTTCTGAATGTTTAGCCCAGTTTGCTTAGAGACTTGAACTGTGCAATTAAGCTGTTATAGATAACTGAAGAGACAGAAGGAAATAAAGATTGAATTACAGTCTCACAGTCTTCTGACCTYTCTTAAAAAGTTTTAGAAACGAGTCTACCATTATTCCTTAAGGAGCCTTGCTGTTGTGTTTCTTCTTCCTGTTTCCAAAATGCAATCTAGCCCTTAATATACAGTCAAATTGAGATTGTGATCTCACCCCCTCTTGTCACATGTGCGTGTCACCCTTTTGTTTGCTATTACAGTCAGTAGCTGAAGATGGCCAGTCTTGCACATGGGCTGTTGTCCTCATTTATCTTTAAATGGCAAGGGGAGAAGTGTTGAGTTAAAATCTGAACTGACAAAGCTCAGACTTCAGATCACGCTGTTGTTCAGACGTCATTACACTTCTCATCTTTGTATAGAGTGCAAGAGGTTATATTTTAGAGCTGTCAGCAGGGCTAAGAATCACAGCCAACATAGGCAAAAGTTTAAATTCCTGAAAGGATTGGATGTTTCTAGAGCCAAATGATTAATGAGGCACTGAGAACATTAAGTAATGGAGTCATTGGGAAAAAGAGATGAAAGCTTGGATCAGGGCAAAGGTACAAAAGTAAAATGAAAGAAGCATTTAGGAAAGAAATTGCCCCTTATGTTAAAGGGAGGGACTCAGCTTAACTCTACACAAACAGGCTGTACATTTATAGCTAGCTTTTCTAGTTTTCATTCCTCTGAATTCTTCTTCTTTCTTCTCATTGACCTTCTCTTCTCTTCCAGCAACGTATAAATAAATGCTCAGAGTAAAAGCTAATCCTCAAAGGAGAGATGTAAAAGTCTCCAAGCGAACAAACCAATGATATGAAAAGATTGGCTGAGGCAGAAATATGAATATCATTTTAGTATCACTGGTACATTTTATCAGCTAACACAGCATCAAAGGACATAGTCTGACTAGCTCTAGTACTTAAGAAAGCAGGTGCTTTAAAGGAAAAGATTTCAGTTTTGCACCAGGGGCAACAGGAATCTGAGATAAGTATGGAAAGCCAAACTATCGGGCTGTACAGCATTAGCTCCCACAACTTGAACCCACTGAGACTTCTGGACAAGCAAGAGATGACCTCTTTGGACAGTATCTATGGAGAGTAAAGAATGTAAAGAAGGCTGATGGGCTGAAGTAGAATGGAAAATTGTAGGGCAAAAACTGTAGACAGATGTTTAATATTTGCTTCAGGATCCTAAACAAGTTGCAATGCTTTGGAAGATCATTGCAGTCTAGCTGCAATAAATAGGATGCAAGATAAGCACAAGAATCTGTTGATATATCATAGTTTACAAGCATAAAAGTCCAAATATTTCTGAACTTGCCATTCTGCAGCTGAAAAGCAGGCTGGAGCTCTAGAGCCAATTATGCTAAAAATTCAAGAACTGCTTCCCTAATGGAATTTGATTTAAGATCTATCCTCTATTTTTTATTGCCAAAGAATGTTTTACTCTTCAGAGTCCATCCCTGCAAATTCCTCTTCTTTCTTCTGCTTGTACAAAAGTATCTTTATGATTCTAAATATGAATGCTTCTTGCACTGGCGGATATTTCTTGAGGCTGTAATAAGTTTCACCAGGCATGTCTGTTGTGTCTTTCATGGGAATAGTTACCAGGCTGCATTTCTAAAATTTATTTTTTAGAATGGCAGGTTGTTCACCTATACTGATAAACCAGGGGAATGCTTTCCATCTTGTTCTTATCAGCTTTCCTATCAAAACCAAATGACTTTTCCTGGAATTAGAGACTTCAGTGAAATAGCTCTGTAGTGACTGGACCATAAAAAAAATTCTGCTGCTATGACTAAAAAAATGCTGATTTTTTTGTTCCTGTGATTAAAAATAATTGCATCAGAAGAGGCTTTTCCTCCCTAAAATGCAATTTCCATTTAAGAATATCTTTTTTTAAAGATGACTTCTGAGAGAGAAAAATCTAGGTTATTTTGTTATGGATTCTATTCATCAAAATTGAATGATACTAGCACCTACTTTACTACATCAGACAAAAAAAAAAAATCTTTCAGAATGTCTGGATATCACCAAATCTGCTTCCTCTGCAAGAAAAAAAAAAAATCTGCAGAAACATTTTGTTGAACTCCACCCACAGTGGAAAAGTGCAGTCTCCAGGCAGTGGTTTTAAGATTAACATATTGAGATTGTTTTCAGTTTTACATTCTTGAAGGAGTATTTTTACTGGGAAATGGACAATTTCAGCTTTGTTTTTTAAATATATCACCATAGGTGAGATTGCAATATTGCTAGTGGCCTTGCTTAAGATGTTATTTCCTCAAATGTCTTTTATTGTTAGAGGAATGTGTTTATATAGTAAAGGGTCTATTGATCTTGAGAAAGTTTCTGGATCTGGCTTTGCAAGACTGATTGATTTATACACCATTAAAGACAGAGGAAAGGCTCTTGATGCCTTATATGTTTAGGAACATCACTCATTTCAATCACCACATTGCCATCTTTAAAGATCAATTTGTTATCCTTTCACTATTATTGTTAAAATTACTGGCATCAGGAAAAAAAATCATTTGGCAGAGATTACTATCTAGAATAAATAACTACTCTAAAGCTCACCTTTAGAGTCACATTTCTTAATGTTTCCTGCATGGATTCCTATTATACATTATATCATAGCTTTTGGCATTGACCGCTCCAAAGTATGGATTTAAAGAGAAGTTAGATGAAACTTTTAGGCAAGTTGCACGTTCCTTACTTCATTCCTCACTCACTTTTTGCTGCCATAAAAATAGAGTAATTACCCTGAGTAAATACAGGCTCTTTAAACAAATGCRTGTAACAAAGTAATCGTAACAGCACATACCATTTTCTTTTATAATATTATGTATAAATTACTTTGATTTTGACTGTAAGCAGTGATATATTGACAGTGTCAGGGCAAACTAATCCTTTCTGTTCTTCATAGAATGCAGTTAGTATTTTAAGACTGCATATGAAGTTAAAGCAGGGGGTTGAACCTAAATATCAGTGTTAGACCCTTACAGTCTTTGAAGAAACATACGTCCAAATCTGGATCTAAATTTTATGATTTTGCCCATCTCCCTGACATAGGTCTCCAGATTAGAGTTCAGTAGGGAATGCATGGAAAACAAAATTCCACATTGGTTTGCTTGTTTTTTCTAAGTAGATAAATTCTGAATAAACCTTAGAATATTGTGATTGTACCTAGAAGGTTTAAATTGCATCTTACTATAGCTTTTGCCAATCAGATGATCTGTCTTCTGTCCTTTTCTCTCTGACTAATCTTGCCATAATAAGGACTGTTTTTATAAAACACAAATGAACACATTTTCTTTTTATTCTTTGCTACATTTAAAAGGACAAAAGAAAAAAAAATTTGGACTGCTTGTCAATACTTCCAGATAAGGCATAGATTATTTCATCTAGTTTACTCTATATGGTCTGCTGTCCACAAAGGTTTTATATCTATCTATATTTTTCTATCTATCTCCAATAACAGTACACAGAGTCCATGAGGAAGATTCAAGTAATAAAAAGTGAGAAATGTGTATCAAAAGCCCAACCACCACTATGCAAAATAACCTCCAAGCATCCATGTAGTCTTCTGCAGGAGCAGAATTCCAGTCACAGTTCCAACCTTATCCTTTAGAGAGTCAAAAGTAAAAGAATTATTATTTTTATATATCTGCTTGTTTCTTTTCTTGGCAAACACTTTTTTACAGAAGATAGCTCCTTCTTAAGGCAAATTATATAACAGGGGCTGGCCATGTATTATTCATGTGATCTGCAGTCTTTCACTGTTTCTGTGAGAGACTGTGTCTACATGAACACAGCTATGTTTCTGAGTAGAGGCTGTATTGGCATATGGTCTTTATCACAATCAAATCCATCCATGGTGACACACAATATTCTTGTATTAATAAATTCAGTACCCTTCCCCTTTCCAGGTTTACAGTAGCCTCCTGTCAAAAGCTACTGATTGTCTTTTAGAAACAGAAATGAAATATATTGAAAGTATATGCAAGGTTAAAACATGACTGAAGAAATGAAAATCTTAAATATGTACATTTATAAAAGCAATATATGACTTCATGTTTGATCTAAAAGATTAATGATTGTTGATTATTAAGAAAATAAATGATTCTTTGTGCTGGGATTTATAAAAGGGAGTGTGTTGTAAACAACAGTTCTTATACGGCATATCAAGCATAAGTGAGGATATTGTATGAAGAAATAAGGAAAACTTTTTTTTCAGTGAATTTTACTATCAATCAGTACCATTGTAGGATATAAGATATCTTCTTCACCACAGACTAATCTAAGCTACTTTGTATAATTTAATAATTATTCTAAAAGGACAGTTATGTTTTCACATCAGTAGCTAACTTGGAAAGCCAGAAACTGTTAGAATAGCTACCATATTTTCCTGAAGATTCTTTTTTTTTTTAGTTTTTTTTTTTTAGATTTCAGCATGAATCCCATCATATATACTGTACATAAATATAACAGTCAGGGTACAATTGTAGATGATCTTACCTTTACTCTGAGTTCCTTATCCAAACTTCAATTAATTTGAGCCAGGTATTTATACCTTTGAAAAATCTCTTGCTGAGAAAATTCACCATACTCACAACAGAGTTGGAGAGAATTTCACTAGAAAGAGATGAAAATGGTCAAACATTAAATCAGAAATGTGCCCTAATAGATTATAATGTTAATGTTGAAGTAGTGGTCATCTAACAACATAAGCAAGGCAAAATTTGTGGGGAAAGATACTATCTCCAATTGACTATGACATTTCTTCTCAGGCATGGGATTTGTCTGTGTGGTCACAAGTCATCATGCATATATACATGAACAATTCAAACAACAGTTATCTAAAAGATACTTGTCAAACACACAAATAATGTCTTAATGCTGGGAAAAAGCAGTTTAGTCACAAATATTGCAAAAAAAGAGGAAGAAGCCCTGTGAATTATTTGCTCAACTCTATCTCTGTGCAGTAGTGAATCAGCTTAACTATAGGTAGGTGGCATTGTCAAAGAGGAGTTACTATTAAGATCTAGGTTATGACTTAAATCAAACTGTTAAGTCACAATTCCTCCTTCCTCTRAGGAAAGACGGATGGTAAATTTCAGATGGTTTAAAGTAGCGCTAAGTCAGGAGAATCCTTGCATTTACTCAGAGTTACTGAACAAAAAGATGGAAAGTCAAGCCATAACTATTCCCGGTGCCAGCAACTTGCCAGAGATCCCATCTAAAGCGTGAATAGCAGACAGAAAGACAGATTTATTCATGTGTGGCCAAACGACAAAGATATAATAGGCATTTCTTAGTTACTTGACTGGATGCCAAAACAAATTCAAGTCTACTCCTAACTCTCTAGCCCTTTTTGTCACTTTGTCATGGGCAAAATGAATAAGTCCCCACCATGAGCTCATAGTAAGGTAAGATTTATTTTAATAATCACTAAGAACATATGTCTGTCCTATAGCTGYCTCTTTTTAAAATGGTCTGTGAAAACTGAGCTTCATTTTCTTGTATTCAAAAGAAATTTTTCTGGCTTTTTTTTTTTAATGTATATCTGACACTTTGCACTTGTTTTTTTGTTTGTTTTTTGGGTTTTTTTGGTCAGCCAAATTATGGTTTGCTGTGAACATGAAAAAAGCAAGCATCCTTTCAAGAAAACATGTTCTGCTATTTGCTGACATTTTGTCAGGCACATAGTAAATGTTATCTTGAGAAAAGCAGATGAAAACTACAAACATTTTGAGAGACAGCACTGTAAATATAAAACCCAACAATAGACTAACAAAAACCTAATTATCATGGTGGCAAACATACTGTATGAAAGTAAGAGGATAGCTGTCAATATCTCTAAAACTGAAAGGTCACTTTACAATTTCAATAGCTTCACTTATCTTCCTTTTGTCTGAAGCTGACAGCAGAAGATAAATGCCTACATACACCCTAATCATGAGTTTTATCATGTGATGACATGCTTGCCAAAAACAATTTTTTTAGGCTTGTCTAGATAGAGAAGAAAAATAGCCTGGTTTAAGTTTTGTGTGACTTACTTAAACAACAACAAATCCCTCCATATGAACAGTTACTCAGGACCAAAATGTCTGTATTTAGTTTAGTTTACTCTCATTTCTAGACTAAAACAAACTGAATCAATGCCATTTAATTTCTGAACAAAATTATGCAAACACACATTTAACTAGTCTGCTTTGAAGCAGACTAGTAGCTTTGAAGCTRCTCCTTGAATCAATTTGGATCAAGTATGCCTCTAATAAAAAAATCCATTAGTTACTTTCATTACAGGGAATACCACAAAGTACAAGAACTGTTAATGCAGGTGTAAGTCTACTCCCAAGTCGCTCAGCGGCAGAGCTTCAGTCAAATCTATCAGGCATATTAGTCTCCAAATATTAGTTCCATTTCCAAAGTCAAAGCTCCAGATCTCATTGGTGTCACTGAAAGCAAAAGGATGCTATTTAATAGCAGAAAGGTACACATCCCAGGGTTTTGTAGAAGACACTTTGAGATTTCCAGTTTTTTGAAATGCTGTAGGCCCAGACAGGTCATTAGGAATGGAGTCTTCATACACCTGGACTATTTCCAGAAGAATTGATTTTTTTTTTTTCTTCATGACCCACCATGAGTCCAGAAGGAATGACCATGTTTTTAAAATGCCATGCTGTGTCCAAAATTGTTAAGGATCTGTCTGGCTTGGGTGAAGCTGCAGGCTAATATGCCTATAGGGCTTCTAGTGGTGAAACTGGCAGTTACCACTGCCTGATGACGCACTGAACATTGACTGAAAACTCTTAGAAGGCAACAGAATTAAAGGCGCTCCTGCTGTCCCCATGCTTGTTTGTGACACTGCTGCACAAGTCCACTCCACCTCCTACAGGTTAAGCTCTGAACACAAAAGAGGATAGTTTTCATTGCTAAATGCCCTCCCTGTCCAAAGGCAATCAGCCAGTACAATGCAGGTGACTATTTTTGTGAAGCTCACATAGTGTTGTCCTTTACAGGCTCAGGGATCAAAATCTAAATTTATAAGTGCCAGGAGGAAATTATTCCCATTTGCATGCAGAGAGCTATTGTCTTCATGTTCTAAGGTATTTCAGTGTCGCACAGGATCACATGCTAGCCCCCGTCGGCCACTGGCTAAGCTCGTTGCAGCCACTCTACTTAGCCTGCTAAGCATACTGCTTCCCACAGTAGCCTCTCCTGTTCTGTACTTCATCGGCTCAGTGTTTTTTTTGCAGCTAAGTCTCCAAAAACTGTAGGTCTGATGCCTGTTTCAGACTAGAAGCAGATGCATGGAGTTTAGTACAAACTGGGAAGCTGAATACTTGAGCTCTTGGGCCTATCAAAGTAAATTGAAATTTTCTCTTTTATATCAAAAGAGTCAAGACAGGATTCTTAACACATACTAAAGAATTAACTTATTTACTTTTAAAATCTAAGATCTCTGTGCTCAAAAGAGGCTTTTCTAGCAGTGTATAGGATGAAACTTGCTGAAAGCATATCGGCACAGAAAGCAGTGTTCTCCATATGTGTGGAGACAAAGTTATATGTCTAAATCTTATACAAAGTACGATTTATTGGCTATCCAAAAGTTGATAGAGTATTTGGAAGCGAAACTTAAAATATATACATACATACATAGAGTGTTTATATAGGAGAACAACGGTCAGAAGACTGATAGAAGGATAAAAGGCTTAAGGTAGCTCATTAAAATCTAAGTCATGTCTGGAGCGGGTAAAAGTTTTATCACATTTACCACTTCTGTAAATTATTTTGGAATTGTTGGATCAAACATTCCACACATGGCTTAGGCTAATGACTGAATGATATATTCTAGTTTCTATCAGTTTAGCTGTATCTGTTTATAAACCAACAAACTTACAGTGGCATGACTTCCTAGAACATATGAAAGTACACTAGCATAGAAAGTTCTTGGAGTACTATATGGTTTATTTAGGCTTATATGTAGAAAGAAGCTACTCAACAGCTAGTACTGTATATATCTGCATTCAGAAGTTGCACAAATTATATTGATCCCTTCTTTTCTTTATTAAGAAATGCATAACCAATTAAAGTTATAACTTGGAGACTCGACATGCTTTTAATGCAAACTACCTGGATAGCCTGAGAAATTAGCAAGTATTGTCTGGGCACAGACAATACTTCCTCAATGTGTTTACACGTACATATAATATGTTATGTTGCAGGAAAGAAAAGTAATAAATTAAATATGACTTGAGAAAAACATAACAATCAAGAGTAAGGGATGCTTCAACACCAAGATATAATGACAATTCAGGCATTTCCAGGAAAATGGCTAGAATACAGGTACCAGTTCTAGGACACACATTTAAAAAAAATATACTGGAAAATTGGAAATTTCCATATTATTGGAATTTTTAGCATTGTAGGCAAAAATAAAACCTCCTTTATATGTGAATTTCAAAAATGATGTTGTTTACTTACATTATTTTAGTCATCTTATTTATTGTTTTCTCTATATTATTTCCTCTGTCTTTCTTTGGACTCTGATGCGTGGAGAAGGCTTCTGTCAGAAGAAAAACAATGCCAAGAGCTAAAACTAAGCAATAAAAATTTACTTTAGTAAGCAAAGTGTTGCCTGGTAGATCTCAATGCAGTCACCATAGCTATGCTATCAGTACTCTCAACAACCAGATTTTGCTGTTGCTTTTTCCAGATAGAGGATTTTTTTTTTAGTTCTCAAGCAGTTGTGAGAATTATGTGTTATAATTAAAAGAACAAAAGAGCAAATAAATAAAGATTATTTTTGCTTCAAGATAAAATGCCATTGATTAGATCTACATTTTCAAGTCCTATTTTAGTTATTGATGCCATAAGGAAACTTTCAGTGTACTACATCTCCCCCTTAACAGTCTGAGAACACTACTATGGAGGGAGATTTTTTCCTTTTTTTTTCCTCTAGACTTCCATTTACATACATATAATAAACTTACCATTGAAGAATTCAAAGCATGTTTCACCCATTTGACAGGGTATTTAAATTACAGACTTCATATCAGCTAACACAGTAAACTTATCTGCCGATTCCTCTTTTGGGGCCCAGAAAACAATAATTGCTTCATTTAGATTTTAATTTTAAATCCAGGTGGAGGATTGACTTTTTAATGTAGATGGTTAGAGAAAAAGCTAAATCTACCCTGAGAGTTACAGCTTCCTCATTCAGAAAATCCTAAGCTACTGCTTTACACCTACTTTTTCTGTGGTCCTAAAAAGCACCCCAAAAGATGGTAAAACATATAATATGGGGTTAGGCAAGGTCTGTGAGAAAGTTGTTACATATCCTTCATCACAGCTTATTCTGCTTCTCTGTCCATTCACTGTGGGAATGAAGAAAACATTTGGTTGTAATTCTTTGTCAAAAAAAGGGAGGGAAAAATGTGTAAGTCATAGGCAGAACTATCAGACAGGCATTGAAAACATGTCTGTGAGAAAGACTAGCATGCTCTAAGAATATTTTTTTGTGTATTTCAAATAAAACATTTTTTATTAAAGTAGCAGTTGGTTTTACTCTCAGACTTTCACCAAAATGTTGGGTCCTGTGCTTTATATCAGCTAGGAGCAAAAACTAATAATGAAGTCAGGTATCTCAGATGTGATCACAATTATTTATAAACAATGAACAGTGCCATCTGCACAGTGGAGAAGAGTGTTTTTGTTTGTGTGGGGGTTTTTGGTTTTTTTTTGCTCATGTTCTTCCTTTTCATAGTTAATCATATTTTAACCAGTGCTCCAACCAAAAGTTATTCATGCCCTTTGATCCTTGTCTGTCTGTGCTCTCTCCTTTCTGCCACTTCTTTATTTGCAAAAGCTTGAATTAGATACATGAGAGAGAAGAAGAAAAGAAAAGCATATCCAGCAAACAGCTTTCATCTAACATGTGCCTACACTTTGAACAAAGATGTGTTTCTATTTTGCATGAAAGATTCTAATGCATCAGTTGTCTGGTTCTGTGCAGAAACGTTAATTTTTCTTTCTTTAGGGTAAACATAAGAAAAGATATTTTGTGATGTGTAACCTAAATATCAATGCCTTCTGACAATGGATAATGGAAGAATGCTATAAGCATATTTCTTATAACTGATATTTGTATTTCTTCTGAGTTCATATCCATGTGCACGTCTGCTTCAACTTTCAGACAACCTACAAATATGACAATGATTGAAATAGGGAGAATAAAAATTCCAACATCCACTAAAGCCAAAAAAGCCAACTAGACACAAGTGTCCAAAGTTGATAAGATGTCAATGCTCTGAGGATAAACATCCTGTGTAAGCTTACCACATGTACACGTTGAAGTAATGGCACTGTTCAGCTTGTATCCTGCTTTGTGGAACTGGAGAATAGGTGAGGGGAAAAAGCACAGTTTGTAAAGGTCAAGTCTTAGGCATAGGCAGGTGCCGAAGCTGATGGACAGGTCTATTTGTGTGATGGCCCTTTCTCTTGAGGAAATCCAAGCCCTGCACAAAATAGATCCTCAAATCCTTTCACTGTGCCTAAGGCACTCTGGGCCATATCTGGCTGAATGTTTTTGATCAAAGCTTTATATTCGCTTTTCTGCCCATAAGCAGAAGGCGTTTGGTCCAGACTGATGGGTGTGCACTCCTCAGTGGTGGCGGAGTATAAGGGCAGAAAACAACAGCTTCAATCAAACAGAATTTGGTTGGGAGACCTGAAGCCACCAAGGGCAGTTACCAAACTTGTGCTGTTTTAGCTTACTAAGCTCATTCCTGCCTTATCGAGTATTTGTCATCTGACACACAGAGAGAAATGATGAGAGGATTTCTGATCTTTGTGCTCAGAGGCACAGGCATTTAAACAACTGAACTCTTATCTTAAAAGCCTTTTTTTTTTCAGTCCTACCTGACTCCTTTGTGCTTGTGGAAGGAGCTCCTTGCTGGCGTGTCTTGACTGGAGGAAGCAGAGAGGCTTGCCAATGTGGTCAAGCGCTTAATGTGGTCAAGTTTTTGCCTGGAGGAAGATGCAATGGGGCAAAAGAAGGAAGCACAGTCCATTTAGTTTGACCATAAATGAATCTTTCAGGACACCACCTGCCACAAATACATCAGAATGAGTAGCAGAGTTGAAGGAGGCAGTCTCCTCCAAAACTAAACACAGCTTTTAGAACATGATCGGAAATTAAATGGGCACATTTAAAGTCCACAGAAAATCTCCTGCCAGAGGGAAACCACCTGCTGCTGAGGGAAATGTAATTTCCTCCTTTTTTTTTTTTTTTTCCTGCACCCTTGCTGACTGCGGGAGACTGATAAATCTGGTTCCATGCACAAAATGCAGGAAAACTGAAGCAGTCATGAAAATGTACCTCACAACCTCAGCAGGGAGAGGTATGGCCTTTTCCCAGCTGCACTTTACCTCAAGCTGTATCTAATTTGCTATTCACAGTCACCCTTGAAGTAGGTTTTGAACATTAGCTTTTCTTCTTTTCCACTGAGTGTGTATACTTCAGATTACTATTTTTCCCTTCAATGCACAGCATTGTCAGGCATTTTTCCAGGTTAAATCTTATCCTTTAATTCCTGGTGATAGAAGGAGAAATGAGATTTTATTTTCTATTTTTAAGAAGAAGAATAAAACTGTTATTTTAATGATAATTTATTATAAAATTAGCTCTTCCCTCCCCTATGTGAGGGTAGTTTTAAGGGAGAAACAAGAAGAATGCTTCAAACAGAAAAAATACAGAATCCTTGATCTTCTGGTGCATTTACATTTTTTCCTCTTGGAGACAAGTCAATAGCTTTCCAATGCTGGCTATCCAATCTAGGCAGCACTCTAAATAAAAAACAAAAACTATAAACACTACCTCAAAATCGGTGGTTCTGTAACAAGGAACAGCATAAGTAAACTGATGCCTCTTCTTTAGAAGATGGAAGAAGTTGAACAAGACATTATTTATGTAAGACATGTTCTGTTTAGAGGTGTTAGTTAAAAATCTGGCTGTTATACATTATACAGAACCCCTTCTACCAGAAGCAGGATGCACTATCATCTCCATCAATCCTACAACCACTTATGTGGAAAAGAAGAGTTGTGTATTGTTTTGTTTTTGATGTCTAATGCAACAAATAAATACCAAACAAAAAATGTGTGTGTGCATGAGAAAGATCTTTAAGGGAAAAGAAACAGAAAAAAAATTACCAATCTGATTGATAAATATGCATGTAGCAAGAATAAAAATTGATTGTACTAAAGCAAAGAATGTAATGCATATTGGAAATTCTTCATTGTCTGGTGTGCTGGCAGGGGCACCAAACATTCCTGATATTCCTAAAAATAAATTCAGTGCTCTGGAGAATACTGAGTAGTAAAAATTGTGATGATATAGTGTGTAATCCCTTTCTGTACAACAATGAACCTAACAATGTACCACTATACTCGATCTCACATACGAAGATACATAGTTAGATTGATGAAACAGTAAAAAACAAACAAACAAACAAACAAAAACTTGTTTCATATGTTTTAGGCACATTGATTTATGATGAATGGAATAAAACATTGCAACGAAAACAAGTTGGTTACGAAATAATTGCTGTGCACTTCTTTTGTAACAGGTAAAATAAACTTTACAGCCTCCTGTGATTCATTAGTGAATATGTCAAGAACTTGTAAATAACACTTGAAACTTGCCTTTGGTTTCTTAATTAAACTAACAGTGAAAGTCTTATTTCTTGAGGCATATGCTGCTGCCCTGAATATTTTAGGCAATGTTTCATTTCTTGCAGTTGTTTTCACTTTAAACATGAAGGTGAATTAAACAAGTAATAATGCCCTATTTGAACTTAAAATTACCAGATAAACATCTTTAATATAATTAATTTGCTTGATCTTCATAGACATCCAAGGACCAGGCCTTTCTAAATTTTTCACAGCATAGATTGTTTTGTACTAATGGATGTATATTGTCCCATTTGTAGTTGTTTATTAATTCCAGTTGTTTACAAAGTAAAGTGATGTTTTGGCCCCTTTGTAAATAATGAAGCCGCTGTTAAACTTTGACCTGCATTTCAAATTCTGTTGTCTGCTAAAGAAAGGCTTATATGACTTTCACTGCTTTAAGGTAAGTAAGTCCTTCATTTTCTTTTTCTTTCACACACAAATAGAGATCCATCTTTCACCACCTGCTGAGATGATGAAGCCTTACACTTAATTACCTTTCGCCATGGTTCTTCAGCCATTATAAAAACCAAAATTCATTTTGTAAACTTCTTCCATAGTTCAGAAATATTTCCATCAAGGCTTAGACAGAGAACAGCAACAAGCATTTACATTGTCTTTAGGTTTTATTCCCTTTTTGATTGTATAAGGTGGTCAGGAGATGCCAAACCTTAGGCATAAGAGGAAAAACAAACACTGCACTTCCACGTGCTGGGTTTCAAGCAGATGACAAATACTGCAACAGTATCTTCCACCGGAGGTTACCATTGCAACAGTGTAATCAAACCAACAGGACAGTTTTTCCAGAAACTTTAATTGCCACTGTTTACCTAATTTGCTTTCAGTCATTCGCCTGTAGAGAATGAAGTTCCACTCTACTTTTCTAGAAAGTGTTTGCATGGCATAATTCTCAAAGGATTAGATTCTTTTGATACCTTCAAGGCAAATACTGGATATTACCCATCCTCTGTGACACCTCATGCAGTTTTACATAAAACCTCGTACAAGGTCACCTTCAAATGACTTTCATAGCTGATTTGTATTTCAGAAGTAGTAATAGTATTACTATTCTTCTTGTGACTAATCATAAGCCATACAAACATGATTATTAGTATGCAGGATTTCTCCTTCAACCTTTCTGGATTCCAACTCTTTCTCCCTCATTTAAGGCTCAAGTATTTGAAGATTCCATTATTAAAATGTTTAATGCTTATATAGGAGGAGAAGAGGAGACAGGGAAGAAGAAGGGAGGAAATAAGGGGAGATAATTTGAAAATGAATTAGATCTCCCATCTCTGTAGAAACTCAGTAGTACTTGAGTTACTTAATCTTTTTTGACTGACTTGAAAATTCCAACCTGAACACTTTGCCTGTAATCAAAAGCTCATTTGAGTGACTGGAAAGAGATCAAACTGGTATCAGGATGAAGTCCTTCGTAGGTGGTAATGTTATTTTTCCTCAGTAACAAACTCAGTTGTGCCTATCCACAAGCCAGTGAGTCCTCTGCTAAAAGGACCAGATTGTGACTTAAATCCTTAGCCTGTCCCATCCATACACAGATCACCTCACTCATTGACCATAAGAAAATAAGGAGCCACTTTATATTTCCTGACTTCCCTGCATAGGCCACAGTCTGCTCCATGGTGACCAGGAAGTGGTCAAATCATTTCTGTAAATAATCATTCAGGGACAGCTTTTGCTGGACCCAGATAATATGTGCAATGCCTTCCTCATGCCCTCACTGCACCAGCAGAATTGCAGTTCCTTTGTTCAAAACTGTCTTTCATTTAAACACAACAGTGGCAGGACGCTTTCCTCTAATGTTCTCTGCAAAAGCTAACAATTTTTTAACTTTTGCCTTTCACTTCATAGCTGTCCTGTGTTACCTTAGCTATTCAATATATCACAGAAAGCCAATAAAATATCAAAAAAGTCTCAAAATGATTAGTTTGAGTTCAAATAAACAGCTACCATTGACACATAGCTGTAGTATTAATAGACATAAAGGGAAGGTCAGAGCATTAAAAATTAAAATGAACAAAATAAGCTATTATATGAAAATTTGGAAGTCACAACTATCTTCATAAAAGAGGGAAATGTTATCATGATAGATACTATTATGGCATTTTTGGAGAGTGAAAGATCATTGCATGCTATGAAATAATCTGTGTTGAGTGTTAAACTAAGCTAAACTAAGCTAGAAAAATCTAGGAGATAGGGAAATAGGGAATACTTTTTTAGAAAAAAATTAAAATCTTAATTTTTCCTTATCTCTGAAATTCTCATAAATTCTATTTGGAAAAAAGTTGTGTTTTAGTAAGACCAAAAAAACATACAAACTATATCATTGTGTATTGTTCATTTCCATAGTATCTGTGTTTTTGTAACCATTATGGAGTTCACTTTCACACTACTTCTGCAAAGTAAGAAAACATTTCATTTTTACAGAGTGAAAATAGAACCCAGAACTGCCAAGCTGAAGGAGTCAGAGTTTTGGAAATTTGTTACTTCTTGTCTGATATAGAAGACAAGACTCGCATTTGTAGCACTTGTTAGCCAGAAGGTTTAATTCCATTCACCAAACAAAGGTCTGAACAGGCACTGATTAATGACTTGAAACTTTCAGTGCAGAATACATAGGTTTAAAGATATTATGCTTAGATCTCCAAGGAACTGTATGCGGTACATGGCATTTTTTACATCTGCTCAGGGAACAATCTATTACAACACCAGAACCAATAATTAGATTCACATAGAAGTGAATTCTCATTTCTCCCTTCCAAGATGTAAAACAAATAGAGGACCAGTGCAATTTCTAGACGCTGAGGACCTGTGGAGTGCCACGTGTGGAATCATGTCTCTATATTTGAGCTTTATATGATGGGAACTCCAATATTAGTAAATTTTTTTTTTTCTCTGTGTGACAGCATGTAAGCAGAAGTCAAGAAACTGAAGTTCTAGAGTTATAGTCAACGAAATCACTGTGTAGCTTTGGACAAGTCATTTAATAAATCAGTCCCTTTCCCTTATCAATAAAGATAGCCATGCACTTTTTGAAAACAAAAGCTAAACAAAAAACCTCTGACAAAAAACATTGCATATAGAGAAAAACATTCATATAGCCTAGACACACAACTACAGGTAAAGGGGCAAATAAGAAAGCTTACCCTCTTTCACGTAAATATAGAAGATGCGGTTAAAATGTCCCAAAGAGCCTTAAAGTGAACAAATAAACAAAAAAACCCCACCCTAAAGCTCAAAAAAAAGTTCACATTCACCAGTAGTAAGCTACACTATTTTTTCAAAGTTATTTATGAAAAGAATGTAATTTATGATTGTATTTATATCCTACAAGAACAGATTGAAATGTCAGTTTCATAAACAAAGAACAGTGATTCTTTCTGGTTTCCATGTTTATGTAGTAGAAGGTCCAAAAAGTTAAATCTGAAACACACTTGGCTTAAACCTCAGTGTCATTTATTTGACAATCTGAGTTCACCATCACAAGAGCTGCACAAACTTGTGCACACCAGTAAAAAAAAAAAAAAGGAAAAAACAAGTGGTAACCCGGATTTGTTTTATAATTTACATTAGTATATTATCATTTTGTATTTATATTCTGATTTTCAGCTACTTAAGTGAAGCTTATTACATTCGTTTTGACTTCTCTGTGGGTATATTCTATACATCTGTTTTACATTTAAAAGTGCTAGTTAGGTTTTCATTGACATTAATTCATCAGCCCTGTGCCTCTCCCCTGTCTCAAATCATAGTCATTGGCACTATGTCTCTCTTCCCTCCTGCTCCCCAATTTTTAATCAGTGAATGACAGTAGTGAAAAAAAAACACAAATGAATGTGTGTATCTTTCTATCTATATATAGAATGATAGAAACATACACTGCTACTTCAGAGGCAGGAAATATGATGCATTCCCTGCAGTCATTAGCCTTCTTGTGACAGCTGTTAAGCAGTGGTGAGCTTTTGGAGCAGCAGCAAAGCTTTGGAAGCTTCTGAAACCCTGGTTATCCCACAGTAGGTAACTATTCATCCTTTGCTGATAATACTGACCCCCTACCTGTTAAAGATGAAGCCAGTTGTTTTTTGGGGAAATGTTTAGGCTTCTTTTTAGCACTGAGCCATTGCTTCATGCTGTTTCTCATGCTGCCTGGCTGATCTTGAGCCTAGGATAATTGGTAGAGAGATCATAGACTTGTATAGAAAAATAAAACCTCCATCCTAATGGTCCTAGATAAGCTTTATTTGATGGCAAAGGAGTTACTAAGCTGATGTAACTTATTACATGCTGTACCTAAACAGATAGTACCATTACTGTATCATTTTAATACTGCAGTCTGTACAGCAGAGGAGGCAAAGAATGAGCTATAAAAAACTTAAAGAATTTTCACTTGATGAAAGCAGGAGTATAACTGGCAATGACTATATTTCATCTCTAGGCACCTGCATCTATCAAGGACAAGACAAGTTAACGGACAAAGATGCAAAAGAAAGTGAAGCAAATCTAATTAGCAATAATAGGATATTAAATCTGTGTTATATTATTGACTCCTTGTACCCACCTAAATTTGGTAACCAGGGATATCTCCACTCGTGTCATGTAATGAATGTCTAGCCTATAGAGCCTCTCTAAACCTGCAGTGCAATGAGGTACTCTTCATTAACGTCAATTAAGTACTACTTGTATCATCTGATTTAACAAATGCTGCAGAATAATTTTGGGGAAAAAATACGGATAGATACACTTTTGAGATAAAAATCTCACATTGTGCTTCATGTTTCCTTAAAAGACTATTTCCTGTAGTTCATCCATGAAGGACCTTGATAAAACTGCAAGTCTGTATTACCTTTAACAGATAGTGTAAATGATTCATTAAATCACATATTTTTAAAGGAGAGTGGTGACTGTTTCTAGATGCATTATTCTAGTGGCCGAAACTATCAGCTGAGCATTTGTGAGTCTAGCTAAGAATACAGAGAGGAAGACCTAAAGCATGACATGAACTTCAAATGGGATGGCTGTGGTTCTCTGTATTAGTCCACTTTCTGAAGATCAAAAAGCCACATCAAACTGCTGACATTTTGCTAATGAAAAGTAGGAAGAGTGGGTACGCTCTCAGTGTTGTGGTATGCTGACTTCCTGTGACAATTAGAAGAAGAAATACATGAGACAAACCAAAAAAACCCAGATGAACCCCCTAAGCACAAGCACTTAGACAATAAATCCCAGATAACGGGCATATTTCTAGAACTACTTATACACAATAATGGATCCAAGAAGATGGTAAAACTAATTTTTGCAGGGTTTTTTTTATAGACTTTTTTTTAACTTTATGGAAACAGGAACATATGGAAAACTGAAATGATCTGAAAAGTAAGAGTTTGATCTTGGCAAAAATAATGTACTTTGTCATGGCTCAGTAGAAAAATGTAGACCAAGTGACCGTTCTTGGCACAGATTCATGACCTTATTTTCAACTTATTTTCAGACCGGATATAAGGAGAAATTTTTTTCACCATGAGGACAAGCAAGTGGAGGAACAGGCTGCCCAGGGAGGTTGTACAGTCTCCTAAAGGTTCTTAAGGCCTGATGGGATAAACCCCTGAGCAACCTGCCTTGACCTTGTAGCTGATCCTGCTTTGAGTAGGAGGCTGGACTGGATGACCTGCTGAAGTCCCTTCCAGCTTGAAATACTCTGTGACTGTATGAATCATGGTAGGTATTCATAATCTCAGTTGTGAGAAGCTTTGCTATCTGTGGCAGCTGATAATTTTCCTTCTTATTGATAAAGTGGTATATAAAGAATGTATCCAATGTATCCTGACTGTTTCTGTTTAGTGCAGGATCACAGAAAGTAAGGTAGAAAGCACAACCTTTTTATTATCATTTTGAAGGACATGGAGAAGGGCATCACTTGTTACCACTAGGAGTTAAATCTTTGGCAATGCAGTGTGAGCATAGAAGTAGTGGCCCCAAGCACTGACTGCTGAAACTGAAAGTACTCATCACAGTCCAACTAATTTTCCTCTTACTTTATGCAGGCCTATGCTTCAAGAAATCCCATGCTCAGTCTAACTTCTAATTTGAACTTTGACCTCTCATATTTTAAAGGGACTTTATTTATATATTTTTTCCAATTCATACTGCAGCAACATCCTGAGTATTATCATAGCTTCCATTCAAAAGAAAAAAGAGCAGGAACATTCCCAATATTTGAGGGGTTTGGGGTTGATAATACAGATTCAAACTATCATAAGATTCCCCTACGGTCATGTATAGGGACAATGTATCTCAAAGATCTACAGTACTGTGAAGTAAGTAATCTTTTCTCTTTCATGTACTTGTCCATAAACATTCCACCTTTGGGGACTCTGAGGCAGTGACCCAGTTCACCAAGTGCAATGCACATACCTGCAGAAATGCTGCAAATCTGGCCTACTAAAAAGGGCATCAYATGCTGATACTTCTATGATGGCATGAAAAGCTTTAAACCTTTATGTATTAGTCTGAGGCTTTAATGATGGGCATTTAGAGGACTTTTTTTCTTCCTGAAAAAAGTTTGTTCTTTAATTTTCTGATACTGTGTTTTGCATTCTTTCCTCTTAATCGTCAAGTGCTGGTTGTTGTCTGTAACCGGATATGAGTCAGTTCAGTCCAGTTCACTTTTCTGTGCTTATACAAATGGGTAAACTCTGCCAACATTTTCCATGAATAGGCAAAWGCATTTTAAGTAAAATTTGAGATTAGTATTTCTTCAGAAGTGCTACAGAAGAATATTTAAGCAGCTTTGATTGCTAATTGGAATATTTGCATAAGTAACTTTTTTTTCAAGGAAAGAAAGACAAATTCATTTGAATTTCAAATTAATAATTAATATGGCTGGAAACATTTTGGAAAAAATGCTGAAACTGAAACACTACGAGAAACTTTAAAATATGTCTAGCAGTAATGTTTCTGTCAGAAGTCTASCAGCTTACTCAGTCAGTTGAAAACTAATCAAGAAATTAGAAATTTACCAAATCCCCAGAACAGCTCTGACTCTTAGGGTAGGCTGCAAAGTAGAAACTTCTGGAGTTCCTTGTGATCCTATTTCAATTTGCAGGGAATTTAAATTACACTTTTTTTTTCTTCCGGTAGTAATGAGATTAGTTTTTGAAATATTGAAATTCTTCATAAAATGAAATGGCCTTCCCTTCACCCAAACCAAATTTCAGATGAGTAACTGTTGGAAACATGAACAAAAAAAGACAGATCCCAAGTTACATTTGGCAAGTCATCAAGAACACATTTAAATTTAGACTCATTTTTTTTTAACCTACTTAGTTCCAGCAATAATTTCAGGCAAACTTCAAAGGTTCAGTGTTAAAAATGTGTTCAGATGCTGTGATAAGGGCTGCCCAAAACATGTGTTGTGCTAAATCAGGTCTTCTAATAAGATTAGAACTAGAGTTCCAGATCTCTCTGCTAAGATCATAATCAGGTGTCTGTTTTACCAAAGATAACTTTAGTTACACAGTTTCTATCCTGTGTAAATTGAACTGACTTTAACAAGTCATCTTTTATGGACCAGACATCCCTCTAGTATGAGTTACCCTCTGATTGGTTTATTTTTGAAGGAGGTGAATTCCTGTAACCGCTAAGTTAAACAGGTCTAACTCAAAATTTTTTTTGTGTGTTTTGCAAAGCCCTCAGAGCAATCCTTCAAGATGAAAATTATCTTCACAGTACCTTTGTCTGTAACAGTGATGACACAGTCTCAATTTATTTTTTGAAAATGGTTCACAGTAAAATGGTATCAGGAAAAGTAAAAAGTCTATCCAACATAATCTAACAGGACAGCTACAATTTGGTGTATGTTTCTTAATACAATCAGGTTCTGGAAAGACATTAAAAACTTTGCAGTTCAACACTTAAAGCAAATAACACTACTCCTCTGTAAGGAAAGCACATCTGTGTCACCAAAAAGAGAAAATACTAGTTTAATTATCAAGAAACAGAAATGAACTGCATATTCATGAGTCCATAAAAGCTCTTGATGTCTATGTCTTTAAACACTCTTTTTACAGTTTAGAACACATTTTTAACCAAAAAAGTTAGATGCACAATACTTCTTAAGACTCATTTTAATAGCAATATATATTTTTTCCATCATCTCTACTATGATCTTTCCAGATAAAATGCAGTAGCCTTATTGCAATGAGAAAATTCCAATTTTTAAAATGTATTGAGTTTTGATTTATCAAAATAAAATATAAAGTTTATTTCTTCCAACTTCCATGAGTTCATTTAGTTTATAACTTATTTTCTCTTTTTGGCTAAGTGGATTTCCATAATATGTTGTTTTACCTTATGTCTGGCGCATTATGGAAGATATAGTCCTCAAAGAAGAGTGACAGTATTAGCTGCCTGAACCATAACTGCCTGTAGCACTCTAGGCAGATGCAATTCAATGTCAAACACACTATAAAAATTGTCTCAATGTTTCCAAATTGGTATTTCAAACTTTGTTCTATGAAATAACCCTTAGCCTTTCAATCTATCAGTTCTTTCAAATTAGGTAGATATTTAGAATTTTTTTCGGTTGCTGTTCCCATACTATTGTTTTGGTGCTATTATTCCCCTGGTCTTGCGCTTGCAAACCCAACAGTACTGTTAAAGTGGATTCTTATGGGAAGTGATTGTCAGGGGTCACCCCTTCTTTACCTCCTTTTGCCTCCCCCAGTGCAAATGAAAAACTACAACCAGGGGGTAGGTATGACACGCGCACACACACAGAGCTTACAGCCAAGCCATGTGCAGCACCTGCCCCTGTTCAAAGTGAGCTGTAGGCAGCACTAATTGCTTCATACATGGGAACAACCAGCTGGGAGTCTGAGCAGGTCCTGATGAAACCTACAGAGTTACCATGGGAGAAGTGTTATGGGGGACCCACCTGCTGCTCTGGAGAGGACGCACAGGGAACGGCACTCAACCAGGGATCCCCTGCGACTTTTCTTCTTGGCTGGCCGCTGGCGAGAGTTTGCCCTTTCTCTTCCCTTCTCTCTCTCTCTCTCTCTCTCCCTCTCAATTCCTCTCTCCTTTTTTTTTTTTAATTTTTACCCCAAAGTAATTTTCACCCTTAGAACTGCTGCTTGTCATCAGCTACAGACCCCACAAATAAATCTGTGCATTTGAACCTGTCTCAACATCATTTGTGCAACACTACTTCTGGAGCAGAATAGCCAACTTCTCTGACAGCCTTGCTTCAATGATATAAACATGTCAAAAACTGATAAAAGTTTTAGGTGGTCTTCATGTTATTATACTTCAAAGTAAGTAATTATATACATATTTATATCTCCAACCATGACAATGAGAAAACTGAGAAAGAACTGAGGCACAGTCATCTGTAGATACTAAAACCAAGCAAATGGTGAGGGGGAAGACAAAAGGATTGAACTTCTGCTGAAGAAATTAAAGGAAAATAGATTTCATGTCATCAGAAGCTCCAGGCAGAATGAAACATTCTTACAATGTATGATATTAGGAGGCTTGACAGTAAAATCACACAATCTATAAAGTATCTATGTATAATAGAATCACAAATATTCAAAACTTTGTTAAACAATATTCCAGAAAAAAACTCATCTCAGTAATTATCAGCTCAAAAACAAAATTACAATGTATTTTCACATGAAATTAAGGGTTCTGACTGAGAAAGCATTATCTTTTCAAAAACCTTTCAGAGAAAATTAAATTGGAAAAGGAACAATAATTAATAGACTTCTGCTAACCTAAAGAACATCTTCAGCAGAGGAATAGCTTCTGTTCAGTTAATCTGAGAGGATATATTTCTGTAAAATAAGGAAGAGTTTTTGGTATATAGTATAGCAGAGCTAATTATTAAAAAGCAATTGAGCAAGAAGCATACCCTAGAAATAAAAAGACTGGACATGAATACAAAACAGCCTTGATCCCTGTTATAGCATAGCACAAACTGCAGCTTGTTATAGGTATCTGAAATGACCCCAGAGAAATATTTCAAGGCTAATAAAATAAAACCCCATTTTATTAATAACAAATATTAGGCAGCTCAGATCTCCCATTTGTTCCTTGCTTCTGCAAGGCCGGACTGAAAGCTACTAACGCGACCACACAAATAGGAAGGGAAGGCAAGTGCTGGTCACAGCCATTTCCAGACGGCTCCAAAATGGATGGAAACATATGGCCCCCATATGTCAAAACTTGCGCCTCTTAATGGAGCACATGATGCCTCTGCTCAAACGTGTTCTCAGGGACAACCCCGAGGGACTGTGGCCTGCGGATGACCCACACTGGCGTGGGGGCACTCCTGAGGGACTGCGGCTCAATGGTGACCTGCACCAGAGCAGGGACACAAAGGAAAAATACAACACAGAAAGTCAGTCAGAAGCAAGGAGCAGCAGAATAAATAGGTAAGAAGCAAAGAATGGCAGAAAGAAACCAATCAGGAAAAAAAAAAAAAAAAAGCAGAAAAAACCATTATATGTATGACCCCAACTCCTGCACTGCCTGTCACTTCTCCAAAGGAATTAAGATGGACTAAGTGCAATCTGTTGTGAATACAAGGTAAATTGAGACTAGGAGAAGGGACGATAAACATTTAAGATGAGCCTGGAAAAGGAGGACTAAAGATAAATGTTTGATTGTTCATGTCCTCTTTATCTCAATATCCAAATCAGTGATCAGAAGTTTGTGTTAACTGGCAATAAGTTAAACTAAGTAAAAATTCCCCAAGTCGAGACTGTTGCAGAGGCAGTTGGAAATAGTCCTGGATTAGGCAGGAGCTGTTTGGGGCAGGTTATACCTAAAGAAACTCCCATGAGTACCGTAAGAATGTTGTACAGTGTGGGGGGAATGCTGCACTTCTAGGATACTGGGTACAATATACAGGTTATGAGCATACAGAACAGAGGAAAACTAATTTAGGGGAGGTGAATGAGGGAGGCTAGCTGTTTGCAGGAACGTGAGAATCCAGATGCTCACTCCTAATGGGCATGAAAAAATGCAAGTCTTTGGAGACTGTGAATGAAACTGGGACAGCACTTTCATTTTCCCGATGTCTTTGCCAATGAAAGATTACTCATTTGCTTAGTCTGCAAGTGACAGAGTGACTTCTTCTGAGAGCCAGATTGAAACTGAAGCCTAAAGGGATGTGAGATTGTGTGAATACTTGCACACAAGTGAATGCCATGTGAGATTTCACGATACTTGTAAAAGCTGAGGCTGCTTCAGGAGCAAAACCAGTAACGTTTACTCCTTATCTATGCAAATTACAATGGAGAAAAGTAGCCATCTCTTCAATATAGAGTTAATACYGAGTACAAGTTTAAACCTGCCTCTAGCTAATTTACTATATGCCATAGATACTTGTACTTACACTGATCCAAGAACTTTGCAAAAGAAAGGCACATAGAATTGTCAATTTTCAAGTAATTCTGAAGGCTTAAGTGCTTTATATATTGCCTTATCCCACAGCTTTGCAGAATTTTTTCTTATCAATCCTGAAAAACATAATGGACTTTATATCCTTTCTTAATCTTGCTTTTAGTGCAAATTTGCTCAAGTGAAGACCAAATAATTGTATCCTGCTTATTTCACTAGGTATCCTTACATGATAACATGATAAAAAAGACTTCATGATCTGGTAAGGTAATAAGTTGAAGAATTCAAATGATGTAATGTAAAGAAATGCAAACAGCGTTAATGCTACTAATAGAAAAATGTAAACAATGCCTGCTTAATAAAAATTCCTATACATACTTTCATGTTTTGGTATGTTTAGGGTGATAAGTTGTATCTCTATTAGTCAATAGCTAATGTATACATTTTATGCAAACATATATTTCTCTGATCTTTGATGTGTTTGTTCCATACAAATAAGAATTTGTTAGTAGACCCATTGATTTCTTCTGGAGCAAAATATAATTTAATTCAAGAAATTCTCAGAAATGAGGGAAAGTAAAACTTTAGTTACCATTCAGTATATAAACTACATTAAGATATTTACAATAAAGGAAGAGGTCATCTTTTATTTTTGTCTGAGCTTCTTGTTAAGTCAGAGCAGTACAGGTAAAATACTTCCATGTTTAAAATATTATTTTTCTAATTCTGTTTGCTTGGTTTAAGAGTATCTTCTAAATTACCATACACAGTTGCAATTGTTCTGTATCAGTCTGTACAGGATCTGGTCTGTTCTGCTTGGCCTGGATTTCTTTAAATCAGCATGGATCTAACATCACCTTAATTTTTGATCTGTTGCCAAGTCGATAGGACAGAAAGACCAAAATTTCTTATTAACCATTTGAAAATACAATCTCTGTACAAATCCAATTACGGCTTAGATTTTTAAGGAGCTTAAAGGAACTTACACTTCTTTTCAGGCACTTAAATAAACAACATAATATTCAGGTTTAATAAGGATGATTATGCTTTTGGGGGGGGATTTCAAAAAACTAACTGTATGTAGGACAATATACAAGCAATGTGAAATGCCCTCTGGTGAAGAACAGGCTGTTGTTCTGCTACAAAGTAAAAAACATCTCAAACTACCCTTAAATTTATTTTCACAGGTAAACAAGTTTTTGGTGAAGCTTGCCCTTGAAAAGGAATTATGGTATTCTAATAGAAACAGTGGCCTGACAGATTTGATTTTGAGTAGATGCTCAGCGCTATCGGAAACAAAACTCCTCTGAATAACGAAAAAACGGCTGTTGGTAACAAAACAGAACCAAAACAGAAAAGAGTCCCCATCCCAGGATGCACTCAGTTTGGTTTTGAGGAATAGAATGGCGAGAAAAATCAAAAGAAAACCATTACAGTTATATTATGCTGTGGGAAGGCAGAAACCTCAGAATTTATGCATAAACTTAAAGAAGAAAAAGAAACTATTACTCAAAGCATTTTCTACAAGCCTCCCCTCACCTCACTCAAGCAGTAAGTGACTGCTAGCTTGAAATGATTAAAAAATAAATTATTATAATTTTGTTTTTTCACTGTCAAAGCAAGAATGGCAACTTTTTTATTTTTCCTGACAAGCTTTCTTTCTCTCTCCTGACAGGGCAAAAGTGAATTCATCAATCAGACTCATCTTTATGTAAAGTGAGCTCTGACACAATGTACAAGCCAGACGTATTCACACCTGTGACACTGAAWTTACACAGAAGAAAAATGGAACCAAATGAAAAAATTTCCTTTTTCTCTGAGGTCAGTAGTTCTTCAGAAATGTCACCCCTTCATATCTTATAGGTGGGTGTTTATCCAAGTGCTGTGCCTCTGCAGGATATATCTTTGAGTATTACTTTTGGCCCAGTAAACCTCCAAATCCATATTTATTTCTGGGTAACTAGCTGTGCTTTCCTGAATTAACCTTTTTAAAGTTAACCTTAATGTTCAAGGTGTAGCTCAACACCAAGTAATTCTTATGTAGCTATAATATTCATGTTCTGCAGTAGAGCAGAGATTTTTATATTAACATTACCAGTAAATCAAAAATTACTGTCTGTTGGACTTTGTATTGAAATGGAGTGGTTACACCTTTCATAAATCTATCTTTTCTCTAGCTAGCCACATAAATACTCCTAATCCTTTCATCACAAACACAAATGAGTTCACATGTACCATGTTTTATCAATGATCTGTTTGATTTTGCACTGGAGGGGAAACAGTAACCTGGTCACTCACAATCCCAAGGCATTTCATTTGTTCCTCACCATCTCTCAGCTAGTAAATTGAGATTGATAGCTGACAGGTTCATGTGGCTCATGACCATTATCATCCACAAATCTGTATTACATGTAAAAGGAAGTTTCAGTCTGGCCACTGGACACCTTTTAGGCATGATTAGAAGACATAGCATAAATATAGTTAGGGCAATTAGCACTTTGGATGTCTCTTAACTTGGGGTTCAGTGATGGAAAGAAGAATCACAGAATCACAGATTCGCTGAGGTTGGAAGGGACCTCCGGAGATCATCCAGTCCAACACCCCTGATCAAGCAGGGTCACCTAGAGCACATTGCACAGGATTGCATCCAGGCAGATTTTGAATATCTCCAGAGAAGGAGACTCCACAACCTCTCTGGGCAACCTGTTCCAGTGCTCTGTCACCCTCACAG